>NC_079444.1:5846598-5921598 GCF_903798145.1 Danio aesculapii | reverse complement strand
GTGTGTGTGTGTGTGTGTGTTCTGGTAATCATCACGTTGTGGGGACATGAATCTGTTTACACAGTCACGCCATGGGGACCTCTGCCGTTGTGGGGACCAAAAATCAGGTCCCCACAAGGTTGAGCCATATAAATGAATAGAGGAGCTGTTTTGAAGGTGCTGGGTGGAGTTTCAGCTCTGGCCCATATTACACGTCTATGACTGATTGTTGGTGTGTGAAGGGAGAGCTCCGCTGCGCCCCCAATTTTTTTGACCGTTACTGCACTCGCTTCTCCTCACACACATTTTCTATATATGGTCGGTACCGCCCACTTCCGGGTCCTCATTAGGTACGACAGCAATTCGATGTAAGTGAAGTGTTAATTGGGGCTTACACAGACGGAGAGATTCATGAGAGATTCGATGGAAGAATATTTGAGAAGAACATTTGACACCGAAGTTTTGCAGTGGGAAATATAAAATACAAGGTAAGTGCAAATTAAACGTAAATGACTTAAGTTTAACTAATGTTAGATCTACATACGTTGGAGGCTAGTTAGCTTAGCGCTAATTAGCACTGGAAGCTAATGCCACATGTGGCCTGAAATTATTTCAAATTATTGTTTTTTTACACTTCTCCATTGCATAATGATACAGTTAATGAAGATTTATTTTTCACTGAAAAACTTTAGTACTTCAGTCGTTAGTCTGTCTGATTGCCATATTGAATTGATTCTGTTAATATTAAGTTTGTTTCTGTCTAGGTTAATTTTAATACAATTTTATCTTTCTTATTAGGCCACAATTTGTGGTGTTAAATAACATTAAACATTAGTAAGTCAAAAACTATAACAATACTGTGTTTTTTCCCCCACATTGATTAACTGGACATGTGTCAAAGTAATTAAATGAAACTTAACGTTAAAACGAGATGAGTAAATGATTAGTGTTAACCTTTACTTAGGTTATGGTCCAGATCAGTAATTAAATTATTTTGCAAGGCTAATTTACCTAAAGTAACATATTTTCATTTTGTGAGAGATTAGAGCCCGAAGGTTAATTAGTAAAAGAGTTAAATTAGTGTGTTGATCCCCTTAGAAAGCTGGAATTGTGTTGGAATTTGCTAAACTTTCATATAGATTAATGATAATGGGAATGACCAGTTGCATGACAATGTTACTATCTGATTATTGAATGCGTTTAATTCTGATTGTATATATTCACAGTGTAATTTTTTTGTAAAAATGTTTTTTTTTTTCTCCCAGTTAAAAATGGCACCGCGAGTACCCCCTCTTAAAGATGCCATGCATCATGTTGTTGCAAGGAATGACAAATCAAAACTCGAAATAAAATACATCAATGCTGTGAAAGGTAAGTTGGTAATGCTTGAGTTTGAGCTGGCTGTAACAAAACTGTGCACAGCTGTGGCTCTGTGGAAAAGCATCTGGGTATGTTAACTAGAAACCTGGTTACAGTTTATTTTAAATAAGCTACTATGTATAGCTACTATACGTGCAGTTACCATCCTTTATCTGCAAGATTAATTTCTTTTTTCCCTTTTGTGAAAATGTTTGTTTTTGCAGGACGTGGGCTATTTGCAAAAGGTTCATTTTGCAAAGGTGATTTTGTAGTCGAATACAGAGGGGAGTTTATAAATAATGCTGAGCTGGAGAGGAGGAGAAAAATTTATCACCCGTCTTGTTCCATTTTCATGTTTGAGTTTAAATGGAGAGGGAAAACATGGTGGTAAGACATCACGTGCACCTAAGCAATATTCCATGTGCTATACTGTAGTTAAAAAGGCTTCATTTTCACTGCTAGTTTTGATTAGTTCCAAGTTATTTATTTTATTTTATTTCTTTAAAGAGTGACCATATACAATGTGTGCGTTTTACACTACATTTAGTGAAACACACTAAAAATAGCATGTATGACATTGCACATGGTTTTGCCCACGCTTGTTAGTAAATTAATATCAAGATATGCATTGACTTTATAATTGATTTATTTTCCACATATGAATTGGGTCCTAAACCAGTCTAAGACACTTCTTTCCTATACTTACACATTTGTGGCTTTTATGTGATCTGCACCCCATTTTTTTCCTTCCCATGTGTAATCAGAACCCTGCAGTGTAAATGTGGCCTAATACACTGATTTGTGATGAGAGCGTAACACTTATATTTTTCCTTTTTCATATCTTGTAATATTTTTAGCATCGATGCATCCAGGGATGATGGATCATTTGGACGGATAGTTAATGATGACCACATCCATCCAAATTGTAAGGTCAAGAAAATAGATGTAAGTGGAAAGCCACATCTCTGTTTATTTGCAATTAAAGACATCAAAGAAGGAGAAGAAATTGCATACGATTATGGATCAGATGACTGCCCATGGAGAACTCAAGTAAGCTGCACAGCATTATACACAATAGCTCATCAATATGTCAAGTAATTTGATGCCTGAAAAGATTAGAATTTTATTATATCAATATAACATTATTTCATATAACCTATTCCAATTATGCTTTGTCGGTTACTTTTTTTAATGCCAGAAAGTCTGTTGACTATACTATGTACAGTCTTAAACTAATTTGGGCACTAAACAGTGGGGCGTTGTATGCCTGGGTAAATGGATAAAATGTTTACACAAATTATACCTTCATCAGATTTATCATGCATGTTTCCATGTTCTAAAATTTCCTCTTATTGATGTGGTCTCTTATAGATGACTAGCATGGCCGCTAATAGCAGCGCAGCAGATGACTCCAACCCTTCACTCCACTCTGAAACTCAGATGGGTAAAGCTTCTGATTCAGCAAGGTCTCCTCAACAGGTACATTCACGTTCATAGCTTAAGATTCAAGTCTGCCTTCTGTTTTGTCTTGTTTTCTTGTTATTTTTCTATGTTTTGCTTCCTATCTGGTGTAAATTAGCATGCTCAGCAGTTTAGCAACATGTGTCCAGTAGGTTAGTGGTAGTGCAATGTTTCAGGCCAGTTTTGTCCATCTCAAGTTATTTTTCTGGCTTAGATGTTACTCTAAATTTTGCACTCACGACGTCCCCACAACACACTTTCAGTCTGTGTGTTGGAGTTTACCCTTGTGCATTAACTGTGATGAATCTGGTCCCCATAAGTAACTATTAACATTGTGTGTGTGATGTCCTCATGAAGCATGTTTTACTTAAGGGGTGTGTGTGAGCGCAAACAGAAGTTGGAGTTCATACTGGTTTAACTTGCCTGAATTTAGTCCCCATAAGTAACTATTAACATTGTGTGTGTGACGTCCTCATGAAACATGATTTACTGTAGGGGTGTGTGTGTGAGCGCAGACTGAAGTCGCAAGACAGGAATAAATGTTTAAGCTGAAGTCGACTGTCTCTTAATGATATTTCTGAAGTCATGAGGTGTGTTTCCATGTTCTAAAATTTCCTCTTATTGATGTGGTCTCTTATAGATGACTAGCATGGCCCCTAATAGCGACGCAACAGATGACTCCAACCCTTCACTCGACTCTGAAACTCAGATGGGTAAAGCTTCTGATTCAGCAAGGTCTCCTCAACAGGTACATTCACGTTCATAGCTAAAGATTCAAGTCTGCCTTCTGTTTTGTCACGTTTTCTTGTTATTTTTCTATATTTTGCTTCCTATCTGGTGTAAATTAGCACGCTTAGCAATTTAGCAACATGTGTCCAGTAGGTTAGTGGTAGTGCAATGTTTCAGGCCAGTTTTGTCCATCTCAAGTTATTTTTTCTGGCTTAGATGTTACTCTAAATTTTGCACTCACGACGTCCCCACAACACACTTTCAGTCTGTGTGTTGGAGTTTACCCTTGTGCATTAACTGTGATGAATCTGGTCCCCATAAGTAACTATTAACATTGTGTGTGATGTCCTCATGAAGCATGATTTACTTAAGGGGTGTGTGTGAGCGCAAACAGAAGTTGGAGTTCATACTGGTTTAACTTGCCTGAATATAGTCCCCATAAGTAACTATTAACATTGTGTGTGTGACGTCCTCATGAAACATGATTTACTTTAGGAGTGTGTGTGTGAGCGCAGACTGAAGTCGCAAGACAGGAATAAATGTTTAAGCTGAAGTCGACTGTCTCTTAATGATATTTCTGAAGTCATGAGGTGTGTTTCCATGTTCTGAAAGTTCCTCTTATTAATGTGGTCTCTTATAGATGACTAGCATGGCCCCTAATAGCGACGCAACAGATGACTCCAACCCTTCACTCCACTCTGAAACTCAGATGGGTAAAGCTTCTGATTCAGCAAGGTCTCCTCAACAGGTACATTCACGTTCATAGCTAAAGATTCAAGTCTGCCTTCTGTTTTGTCACGTTTTCTTGTTATTTTTCTATGTTTTGCTTCCTATCTGGTGCAAATTAGCACGCTTAGCAGTTTAGCAACATGTGTCCAGTAGGTTAGTGGTAGTGCAATGTTTCAGGCCAGTTTTGTCCATCTCAAGTTATTTTTCTGGCTTAGATGTTACTCTAAATTTTGCACTCACGACGTCCCCACAACACACTTTCAGTCTGTGTGTTGGAGTTTACCCTTGTGCATTAACTGTGATGAATCTGGTCCCCATAAGTAACTATTAACATTGTGTGTGTGATGTCCTCATGAAGCATGTTTTACTTAAGGGGTGTGTGTGAGCGCAAACAGAAGTTGGAGTTCATACTGGTTTAACTTGCCTGAATTTAGTCCCCATAAGTAACTATTAACATTGTGTGTGTGAGGTCCTCATGAAGCATGATTTACTTTAGGGGTGTGTGTGTAAGCGCAGACTGAAGTCGCAAGACAGGAATAAATGTTTAAGCTGAAGTCGACTGTCTCAATGATATTTCTGAAGTCATGAGGTGTGTTTCCATGTTCTGAAATTTCCTCTTATTAATGTGGTCTCTTATAGATGACTAGCATGGCCGCTAATAGCAGCGCAGCAGATGACTCTGACCCTTCACTCCACTCTGAAACTCTGATGGGTAAAGCTTCTGATCTGTCTCCTCAACAGGTAAAGGCCTTGCATGATTTTTAATTTTTTTTTATTTTTTTTTTTAGCTCTGGTCAGCTTTTTTATTTTAAAATCTCAAATACTGGAGTATTGTCAAATCGTATATATACTTGTTTACAGATTGAGAGACAGCATCAAATTGAAAATGAGATTAGTGTGCCAAAACTCAGACGGACAAAAAGTATCTTGGTAAGTTTTCAAATTCAAAGGTCGCTCAATGTCTTTTTTGTAATAATCAGGGATTTTGCTTGGAGCTGCAATCAGAATATCTTTATTAGCATTCACTGAGTTAATAGTGTAATGTATTCTCATTTTACAATTTGATTATGAAATGTCAGAAAAACGCAATTAGTCAATAGTTAAAGGAAATGATGCAATGCATGTTTTTTTGTTCTCTCAAATGAACTGCCCCAAAACAGAAAATATTGTATTATAATACTGTATGTTAATACACTGAACAATTAATTGTCAGTTCCACCTTTTTCCCCCCCACGTTTGTATAGATGAAAGATGTAAATCTTCAGGATTCTGATGAGCTCTTTGATTCTACTCCAGAGAGTTCAGATAATTATGTTCCAGATTCTAACTCTGAAAGTGACAGCGATGTTAGCCTTACACAAAACCAGGCAACATGTAAGCTTGTTGATGAACTGGATGTTGATGAATCTAGCTCTGCTGGTTTCCCAGAATGTGACACAACAACATCAGATACAATTCACGGCCTTGTGTCAGAAGCATCTGGAACAGAAGAACCCACTTCAAGTAAAAAAACAAAAGACAGTGTAGTTGTTAGTGCATACCGAAAAAAAGATGGGAAGAGAGTGTACAACAAGAGGCATTACTGCTTCTTTTGCACTAAACCTTATGCAAAGATGGCAAGGCATCTGGAAAGTTCACATGCAAGTGAATCTGATGTGGCAAGAGCTCTAAGCTTTCCAAAGTGTTCTAAGGAGAGAAAAAAACTGCTCGATTATATTCGCAACAGAGGAAATTATTCTCACAATGCTGGTGTTATGGAGTCAGGAAAGGGGGAATTGGTGCCATTCAAACGACCACGCGAAAAAGTGCAGGGAGAAGATTTCATGCATTGTGCGTATTGTCAAGGACTTTTTACAAGAAAGGTCTTGTGGCGACATATACGCACATGTAGGCTTAAACCGCAATCCGTTTCTCCCAAACCTGGAAAAAACCGTGTTCAGTCCATGTGCACCTACACTGGGCCTGTCCCTTCAAACATGACCAAAAATCTGTGGGGAGTAATCAGTGCCATGAATCCTGGCCCGATCACCGATATAATAAAAAATGATAGAGTAATTACTGAAATTGGGCAGCACTTGTTGAACAAAGGTGGACTGTCAGATAAAAATAAACAAGGTGTGCGGGAGAAGATGCGAGAACTAGGCAGATTGATTCACAATGCTAGGCGAGTCACCAGCTTAAAAACACTGGAAGATTGTGTAAATCCAAACAAGTACATGGAGACTGTCAAAGCTGTCAAGCATACATGTGGGTATGACAGTGAAACTGACAAATTCATGATTCCATCACTTGCAAATAAGCTTGGGAATTCCTTGGTTAAAGCAAGCAAACTCTTAAAAGCGCGAGGCTTAATCTCAAATGACAAGCAGCTTGTGAAGAACACCACTGAGTTTCAAGAGGTCCATGCAAGTAAGTGGAATGAGGTGATCTCGGCTACTGCATTGAGGAATATCAGGGAGGCAAAGTGGAATGTGCCCACTCTCATGCCTTTTACTGAAGACGTGCAAAAAATGCATACTTTTCTTAGTCAAGCACAAGATGAGTGGTTCAACCTGCTGTCTGAAAGTCCCTCTACTAGATCATGGGTTGAGCTGGCAAAGGTGTGTCTTGCCCAGATGATTCTCTTTAACCGGCGCAGAGAAGGAGAGGTAGCAAGCATGCCTTTGTCTGTGTTTTTATCAAGAGACATATCTGATCCTCATGAGGACGTGGACTGGGCACTCTCTGAAGTGGAGAAAAAACTCTGCAGACACTTCACAAGGGTTATCACCAGGGGAAAGCGTGGTCGACCGGTTCCAATTCTTCTGACTCCCAAAATGTTGAGCTCCTTAGAACTCCTTGTTGAGCAGAGAGAGGCTTGTGGTGTTTTAAAAGACAATGCCTATATGTTTGCTAGACCAGAAGCCATGACACATTTCCGTGGGTCAGACTGTCTCCGTGGCTTTGCAAAGCAGTGTGGTGCAAAGTGTCCCAAGGCACTGACATCTACGAGGCTGCGAAAGCATGCTGCTACTCTTTCAACTGTGCTGAATATGACGGACACCGAGATGGACCAGCTGGCTAACTTCCTTGGGCATGATATAAGAATTCATCGTGAGTTCTATCGACTTCCAGAGAAGACCCTGCAACTTGCCAAGATCAGCAAGATTTTAATGGCTCTTGAGCAAGGAAGATTAGCAGAGTTCCATGGCAAGAACTTGGATGAAATGGGGATAGATCCTGATGGTGTGTGTTATTATTACTTGCATTTAAATACCACATTTACAAGCATTTTACCAATGTAAAGCTGTTCTTTGAACTTGCACAGAAAAAGTGGAAATTGACTGTGAAGATGAGGAAGATGACATTGAGGAAGGACACTGTTCAACTATTGTAGTCGGTCTGTATTGCTGTCAGATACACTTACATTTTAGAAGTAATAGTTTTGTCATGACTACCGAAAGCCTGACTTGCAAAAACATTGTTCCAGTATCAGTCCGCACTAAAGATGCTTCAGTGTGTTGAACTAGCAATTTTTTTGTCAAAACTACTTGCATGAATCAAATGTCAAGCTATTCTTCAGCTTGTTTTGCAGTAAACTTTATTTAATTTTTTTATTGAACTTTTTAGCAATTGTGGTTGAGAAACTTACATTTGTTGCACACTTGTGTTGGATCAACTTATTTTTGACAATGGTCACAGCAAAGACATTTGCAGGTGTAGTTCAGTTATATCTGCATTGATGAATAAACATCACATTATTAGGTTTATTTGACTTTTTTACAATAAGTGTTAAACCACGTTATATTATTTATATATTTTTAACATTGAGCTATTAATATTTTTTATAGAAACTTCAGAAGATGTGGCCCTTCCTTCTGCCGAAATGAATTTGTCACCATCACCCAAAAGAAGCACTCCGTCAGATCAGCGAATGTCTTCTGGAGCCAGCGCTATGAGGCTGCCTTGCAAGGGTGAACTCTTTACATTTTGTCTTTTATATGTCTGTTGCTTTTAGATAAATGTAAATGAGAAGTGGCCACATGTAACAGTAGCCACCTTATGAATACATAAAAATAGTACTACTATTTGTCATTTATTGCTTACAAGTATTTCATGCCTTTATCATTTCAAACCCATCAGTTGCAGTCCACAGTGTCAGCTGTAAATTCAAGTACACATGTATTTGCACGTTTAAAGGTGCAGTAGGTGATCTGCCTAAATGCTAACCGGTTAGCATTATATCTTTCAAATACAATTCCTCCCCTGCCGTCCAGAGCCGTGCCTTCTGAAGTCACGAACGCGCACATTAAAAATGACAGAGACCCACTGGATCATGTCATTCACCAGTTTGAAAACTTTAAAGTACTTTATAATACTACAATTCTGAATGAGAAACTGTATCATATCTAGCAGGTTTTCACTTATGTAGTTTGCGATCAAAAATTGTCATAATGTGCAATATTTTATGCATGCAAGAATCGCTGGTCCCACTCTCTACTGACCACTGTATGCTTAGTGGTTGTCCAGTGGCATGCAGTAATTACGCTTACTACTAAGCCATACTTGCATGCTAACCCAGAGCGAATATTCAGAGTAGCGGTGAACAGTATAGGGAGCGCGTCACAGGCTGTCATTGTGCAAAAATGACCCAACATGAATATAAAACTTAACTTCAGCTCAGTAAAGCAGGCTAGGCGGAATAGTGCTGTTTACCGATGTTCTTTTGTTAAACTAAATATAAATCTACATTATCGATGCTGTAAAAGGACTTTATGAAACTGAAAATGATAACATCAGTCTATCACCGGAAGATTTCAGAGGCTGAATAACACTCCCGTGCATAGAAACTATTAATAACAACACAATCAGCTCTGCGTGACTAAAATACTTTTAAAATGGGACATTACCTGTCTAACAGAAATACTTCAGCCATAATGTCGTCCTTCCTCACTCCAATATTAATTCAGGAATTTTAAAGTTGTATAGAACATTTGTTTTTACCGCTGTCACTCGTGTCCATGTGACCGAGGACCTGCGTGAACGCACATCAGCGGATCTGGGTGAACGGCTGCGTAGTTGTACAAATCTGCATTTGCTGACACAGTTTGGGCTACTTATCAGAATAATGGGAATTATCATCCCAACAATATTTAATTAGATGAATATTTTTTTAGTCTTATGCCTCTCCCAGAATATAAAAATACATATAAATACATTTAGATCAATTACTTTAATCATTACTATTGGAATGTGAAGAGGCTTTTAACCAGCACAACAAAACATGTTTCTGAAGATGATCACCCACTGCACCTTTAATTCACTCTGCTACTTGTCTTTAGAGAACTTTTTAAATCCTTCAGAAATCCACAAATGAAATGTCTGGCTTGAAAATAAACACAATTTCATTAATAGTTAGGGCAGTAGAGAACAAAAAAGGACAGAAAAGTATTACATTTACATTTATTCACTTAGCAAATACTTTTATCCAACTTGACATACAAATAAGTATACAAGACCAGAAAAGCAGCAATATGTAGATGTAGTAACCAATCTCGATTAGTGTAGCATTGGGTGTGTGTGTATAGGCTTACTTGGTTAATATGTCTGTAAGGGGCTTTAAGTGGGCCTAAAATTAAATGTTGTTTTAATAATTAAAACATCAGTAACCACTAAACCAGTTTACTGAGTGGATTAATGTAGATAGTAGATAGAGGTTGTTTCTATTTTGTCTTTTCATTTTTCACCAATAATCATTTCGTGGTAGGTCACTGAATGTAAAAAAATTACTATTTGATTTACCTATAAATAGTATTGCATTGTCATTTTACTTTTACTATAGATGCTAACATTAATTTTAATTACAGGAGTCGAATTCTGACATTCACTGTTATTAATTTCTTTTGTTTTCTGATCACTTCAAGGTAAAACTACCAAAAAGAAGAGTCAGAAGAGTCCTTGGCAGCAGCCTGAGGTGCAGGCAGTGGAAAGGCACTTGAAGCCGTTTATTTTATCTGGCACTGTCCCAGCAAAAAGGGATTGTGAAAAATGTCTGAGAGCTGAACCTGAAGCTTTGAAGAACCGCGATTGGAAGACAGTAAAATTTTACATATATAATCGCATCACAGCATACAAAAAAAAATTGGAGAGTAAACAATAGTATAAATATAATCGTTCATGCCAGGAAGTATGTTTAAGAGTTAACAAAAATAGAATAACTTTGTTTGACCATTTCAGCTTGTGGTTTTCAAAAACATGCTGCAAAAGTTTCCAATAGTGTGTCATGTACAAGCCAAAGAGCGTTGGTCTGTGTTTCAAAGATGTATTTGTTCATTCACATCTGTAAAAGGAAGTATGTGTTAAAGATATTAAAGGGATGGTTCACTCCAATTTTAAATTTGTCATTATTCCTCCTAGTGTTTTTAAACCCTTGATACCATCCATCTTCAGAGCACAAATGAAAATATTTTAGATGAAATGCAAGAGCCCTCTGACCGTTCATGGACACCAAGAATCATAAGACATTCAGAGTCCAGAAAAAAAAACAAGAATATTCTCAACAGTAGTCATCAGTTGATCATCTTGAAGCTATGAGAATACTTTTGTGCACACAAAACATAAATTATGACTTGGTTCTTCTCTTCTGTGTCTGTTAAAGGTGTGCATTCCAAAGAGCGCTAAGCAATCATGTATGCCCCATGCTTTATTTTAAAAAGAGAAAGTTGCATTTGGGCATCCGTAGTATACAGTTCATCAGTGTACAGTGTTCATGAATGTGCACTATATACTGAAGAGAAGAAACCTATGAATAAAGTCATTATTTTTTGTTTATGTGCACAAAAAAACCCTCATAGCTTCAATGAACCACTGATGAAATGTACTGTTTTGAGGATATTCTTGTTTCGTTATGGACTCATGTTTCATGACTCTTACTGTCAATGGAGGGTCAGAGGGCTCTTGGATTTCATTCAGAATGTCTTAATTTGTGCTCTGAAGATGTGCGAATGTCTCAGGGGACTGGAATGACAAGATTTTTTATGATGAATGACAGAATTGAAATTTTAGGGTGAACTATCCCAAAGTTTTTATGTTTTTATTTTATTATTTATTTTTTACTTTTGTCAGGTCTAACTTCATTTATATTGAATTTAACTTAATAAATTTTTAATTCAGTTATTTTAGTCTGAATTTATGTCTTAAGTTCAATTAGAAGTTTATTGTAGTGTTAAATATCAAGTGAATAAGTAGTAGCCGATCCTGCGTGGTTTGCTGGGGCTGAACACCCTTAAAATTTTCACAATTATACAATTATTATTGTAACTGTAACAGAAAATAAGGATTTGTAAAATAAAATCAGTTCCAACGCATTGTTTTAAGATGTACACAGTAACATTATTCTAAGGCATTTTAATAGAAGCTGTTTAAATAATTTAACTAAGACATTGTCCTAGCTTAGGCTAACCCATGTCTGTGAAACAAATCTTGGTGTTTTATGCAAGAGAGTGAAGCTTTGCATTTCTGGCTCAGTTTGAGGACTTCACTACATCTCACCAGAATATTATTTGTTAAATTGAGATTTGAGTTTTTGTGCTACAGATAAAAATTTCAATTATGTTAGGTTGTAGATTAAATGCATTGGGGACAATGAACAAATGCTATCTGAAGATTCCCTTAATATAAATGCCTATCATTAGCAAAATAGGGTCCCCACAAATCATAGAGGAATGTGTGTTTGCAGGGTCCCCACAAATCATAGAGGAATGTGTGTTTGCAGGGTCCCCACAAATCATAGAGGAATGTGTGTTTGCAGGGTCCCCACAAATCATAGAGGAATGTGTGTTTGCAGGGTCCCCACAAATCATATAGAAATGTGTGTGTGCATGGTCCCCACAAACCACACAGTAATGTGTGTGTATTATGCAAATAATATTCATATGAGGTCCCTATGAATCACATTAATCCGATTTTTTGGAAGTCCCCACAAACAATGGTCAGATCACTACTTCATAAATTTGGTTATTTGAAGTCGTGTATAGGCTAGTAATGCTATAATTAATGTGCCTGATTTTTTTCAGATCTCTACAAGCTTTAGAAAGGGTGGTCCCCACAGGTGATGACTGTAAAGATGGTCCCCATTAAGCATATAAACCAGTATGTGTGTGTGTGTGTGTGTGTGTGTGTGTGTGTGTGTGTGTGTGTGTGTGATATAGAAATCAAAATACATCAGCTGCTGAACTCAATAATGCTGATTCATCACTCTTCACATCTTCGTCATTCATAATCATAATCATGCACTCCAGTGATGCTCATTTCATATGCAAATCAGTGGGCGTGCCCCAGTCTTAAAGGAGACACGCCCCTTAAATAGAGCATTTAAATGAGGGTCAGTCCTGCTGTTCAGCTCATCATTACAACTGCACATGAAGAAAAGAACATTCATTCATTCATTTCCTCCAGCTTAGTCCCTTAGTCACCACAGCGGAATGAACCGCCAACTATCTCAGCATATGCTTTACACAGTGAATGCCCTTCCAACTGCAACCCAGTACTGGGAAACACCCAGACACACTCATTCTCACACACACTCATACACTACGGCCAATTTAGTTCATCAGTTCCCATATAGCGCATGCATTTGGACTGTAGAAACCGGAGCACCCGGAGGAAACCCACACCAACACGGGGAGAACATGCAAACTCCACACAGAAACGCATACTGACCCAGCCGGGACTCGAACCAGCGACCTTCTTAATCAGGAGTTATGTGTTTGCTCAGGCTTAACTGATGCATAATTGTGAACAAGTTAAACCTGATTTACAGTGCATCAGAAAGTATTGCTAGCGCTTGACTTTTTCCACATTTGTTTATGTTCCAGCCTTATTCCAAAATGAATTAAATTGATTGATTTCCTCAACATTCTACACACAATCCCCCATAATGACAATGTGAAAAAAGAGTTTTTGAAATTGTTGCAAATTTATTAAAAATAAAAAGCTGTAAAATCACATGTACATCAGTATTGACAGGCTTTGCTCAATACTCTGTTGATGCACCTTTGGCAGCGATTACAGCCTCAAGTCTTTGTGAATATGATGCCACAGGCTTGGCTCACCTGTCTTTGGGAATTGTTGCCCGTTCCTCTTTGCAGTACCTCTCAAGCTCTATCAGGTTGGATGGGAAGCGGCGGTGTACAACCATTTCCAGATCTCTCCAGAGATGTTCAATAGGATTTAGTTCTGGGTTCTGGCTGGGCCCAGATGCACAGATGGTTGTCCTTCTGTAAGGTTCTCCTCTCTCCACAGAAGAACGCTGGAGCTCAGACAGAGTGACCATTGGGTTATTGATCACCTCCTTGACTAAGGCCCTTCTCCCCTGATCACTCAGCTTAGATGGCCGGCCAGCTCTAGGAAGAGTCCTGCTGGTTAAACATCTTCCACTTACGGATGATGGAGGCCGCTGTGCTCATTGGAACTTTCAGAGCAGCAGAAATGTTTCTGTATCCTTCCCCAGCCTCGTGCCTCCAGACAATCCTGTCTCAGAGGTCTACAGATGATTCCTTTGTCTTCATGCTTGGTTTGTGCTTTGACATGCACTGTCAACCCTGGAGCCTTATATAGACAGGTGTATGCCTTTTCAGATCATGTCCAATCAGCTGAATTGAGCACAGGTGAACTCCAATGAAGCTGCTGAAACATCTCAAGAATGATCAGTGGAAACAGAATGGACCTGAGCTCCATTAAGAGCTTCACGCCAAAGGCTGTCAATACTGATGTACATCTGATTTCACAGCTCTTTTATTTTTAATAAATTTGCAACAATTTCAAAATCTCTTTTTCACATTGTCATAATGGAGGATTGTGTGTAGAATGTTGAGGAAATACATGAAGATAATCCATTATGGATTAAGGCTGTAACATAAACAAATGTGTAAGGTGAAGCTCTAGCAATACTTTCCGGATGCGCTGTACAAGTTTACCTGTGATTAATTAATGCATAATTACTGCTTTTGTTTTTTATCAATGCTTAATTGTGAACAAATTACCCATTAATTAATGCTTAACTAATGCATTACTTTATACCCTTAATATAAAGTGTGACTGAAACAATATTATATAAAATACAAACACGGCAATTCGTAACTTTTTGATTTAGTGGCTAATTCATATAAATTCGTACAATCTAATTTGTACTATTTAGTGCGATTTGCTCTTCACCCAATGATGGTTGGGTTTAGGGGTGGGGTTAAGTGCCACGCCTCCTTTTTAAAATCGTACATTTTCATACGACCGAACTCGTACAAATTCGTACGAATTAACCACTAAACTGACAAACATCATGTTAAAAATCTGTTAAACATCATTTGGGAAATATTTGAAACAGAAATTGACAGGAGGGTGAATAATTCTGACGTCAGCTGTATATATATAGAGCTATAATATAAACAATATGCACAACAATAATAGCCATGATCATATCTGATATTCCTGAGCGCTGATCATCAGTGGCTGCTGTGCTCCGAGCTCTAGTTAGTGATTATGTGTGTGTGTGTAAACTCAGGTCAGCGGTCAGCCGTTAATGAAGGAGTGTGTGTGTGTGTGTGAGTGTGTGTGATGGTACAGATTGTTTAGACACGGCGCTGTAAGCCTCATCTATCATGCTGCGCTCTGTTAGCTGCGCGTCGTGTTATTTTCTGCTTGCCGAGCCCTAACACACACAGGTCCGCGCGCGGTAATGAATGCGCAGTGGAGCGCGGGCCCCGGACCCCGCCGTCATTTGTTTATCTGTCTAAAGATTACGCAGCTGAAAATCCACAATTTTATGCTGCCTTTGTAAATTATCAAGCCGGCATTTGATGAATGTATCGGCGCTCCGGGAGGCGCAGGAGCCGCCGGAGAAAAGGTTGCGTGGGTGTGTGTGTTTCCCAGACCTGTGATAGTTGAAGTTAATTCACATTTGAGTTGCTCTTCCGCTTTACTGCTGCACGCAGAGTGTGTGTGTCGTTCAGCTCGGAATACACATTCTGTGTGTGTGTGTGTGTGCTGTGTATACCTGTGAGTGTGTTCAAAGTGTGGCGTGTGTGTGTGCATGTGTATGTGTGTTTGTTTGCACACCTGTGAGTGTGTTCAAAGTGTCCTGAGTGTGTGTGTGCACGGATTTGTGTGTCCTATGTGTGTGCATTTGTGTATGTATGTGCATGTGTGTGTCTGATCAGTGTATTGAGTGTGTGTGCATGTGTTGAGTGTGTGTCTGTGAGTGTCTTTTTAATGTGTGTTCATTGTGTGTGTTCATATTTTATCTGTGTGTGTGTTCATGTCTGTATTTGCGTGTGTGTGTGTTCAGTGTTTGTGTGTGAGTGTGTGTGTATTCTGTGTGCATGTGTCTGTGTGTTCAGTGAGTATATGTGCGTGTGTGTGTGGGTCTGTCTGTGCATCTGTGTGTGTTCAGTATGTATGTGTATGTGTTCTGTGTGCATATGTGCATGTGCGTGTGAGTTGAGTGTATGTTCATTGTGTGTGTGTGATTATATTGTATCAGTATGTTTGTGTGTGTTCATGTTCAGACTGTGCATCTGTGTGTGTGCATGTGTGTGTGTTCAGTGTTTGTGTGCATATGTGCATGTGTGGGTCTGGCTATGTGCATCCGCATGTGTGTGTGACTACATCTGTGTTTGTGTTCAGTGTGTGTGAGTCTGTGTTCGCGCGTGAGTATGTGTTTGTGTGTGTGCATATATGCGTGTGTATTCACTGTGTATGTGCATGTGTGGGTCTGGCTATGTGCATCCGCATGTGTGTGTGACTACATCTGTGTTTGTGTGTTCAGTGTGTGTGCGCATGAGTATGTGTTCGTGTGTGTGCATATATGTGTGTGTGTTCACTGTGTATGTGCATGTGTGGGTCTCTCTATGTACATACGTGTGTGTTTTGAGTGTGTGTATATGTGTGCGTGACTGTACATTTGTGTGTATGTGTTCTGTGTTTGTTAGCATGCATTTGTGTGTTCAGTGTGTGTGTGTGTGTGCGCCTGTGTGCATGCGTGCATATGTGTGTGTGTGTTTAGTGAGTTTATGTGTGTATGGGTCAGTCTATGTGCATCCGTGTGTGTGTGTGTGTGTGTGTGTGTTCTGTGTTTGTTTGTTTTCAGTGTGGGTCTTTCTGTGTGCATCTATGTGTACATGTGTGTGTGTATATGTTTAGTGTATGTGTGCATGTGTTTGTGTGTGTGTGTGCAATTGTATGCATGTGTGTGTGTGTGTGTGTGTGTGTGTTTTGTGTTTTCTGTGTATTCTGTGTGTGCGCATGTGTCTGTCTGCATCTACTGTATGTGTGTGTTCAGTGAGTAGATGCGTGTGCGGGTCTGTCTGTGTGCGTCTGTGTGCACGTGTGTGTCTGATGCATGTGTGTCTGTGTGCGTTTGTGTGTGCTGTGTGTGTATGTGTCTGTCTGTGCCTCTGTGTGTGTGTTCAGCGTATGTTTGTGTATGTGTGTGTGTTCATTGAGTATATGCATGTGTGTGGATCTGTCTATGTGCATATGTGTGTGTTCAGTGTGTGTGTGTGTGTGTGTGTGTGTGTGTGTGTGTGCTTCATCTTTTAGTCTGTCTCCATTGAGAGCATTTTTCTCCATTGAGCGTCTGCAGCGTGAGTGATCTGTGTGTGTGTGTGTGTGTGTGAGATGTATAGATGATGGATCTGCACTGGTGTAACAGGATCATCTCTCAGCCGCTGCAGGACTCATCTGCTTTATTCATCTGCTTTGTGTCTTTAATCCTGTTTGTGCTTTTCAGCCGGAGAACGAGGACAAATCAATAACATACGACAACATCGGAGCCAACGTGTGTATGGGAGACCACAAGGTACAGCTCCAAACTCCACACACACACATATTCAGAAATACCTGGATTACTGTGACACTTTATAATCACTGCACACTGTGAAGCATTTAATACTCTGTATAGCTCAATAACTTATGGTAACTCAAACCATTTAAGTTCGAAAACTAATCCTAATGAGTTCTGTGAACTTAATCCATTTGAGTAAACAAAGCAATTTGAGCACAGTAAACCCCAATAAATGAACAGTCCTGCTGGTTAAACATCTTCCACTTATAAATGATGGAGGCCGCTGTGCTCATTGGAACTTTCAGGGCAGCAGAAATGTTTCTGTAACCTTCCCCAGCCTCGTGCCTCCAGACAATCCTGTCTCAGAGGTCTACAGACAATTCCTTTGTCTTCATGCTTGGTTTGTGCTTTGACATGCACTGTCAACCCTGGGCCCTTATATAGACAGGTGTATGCCTTTTCAGATCAGCTGAATTGAGCACAGGTGAACTCAAATGAAGCTGCTGAAACATCTCAAGAATGATCAGTGGAAATAAAATGGACCTGAATAAACTGTTAAAGATATATGTATATGATAAAGAACTCGTGCTGTTGTGTAAAGATGTTTAGTAAAGTCAGATTTTGTGTGTGTTTGTGTTTCTCCAGCCGGTCTACTTGTTCTTTCGGTTAACCACAGGTCCAGGTAAACCTAATGCAAATAAGCACAAGTGTTGTGTCGTGCAGTGATGTGGTAAATATTGCCTTTTTCCTATTTTCACATCTTATTTATATACTATTATTATAGACATACATGTGCAGTGTGTGTGCGCGTTCTCATCATCTGTGTGTGTGTGTGTTGACCAGGAAAATGGTGCCAAAGGGTGGAGAAGATTTCATGAAAAGCGGCCCTGTGAGAAGCTCCGACACTGGTGGATGGACACACACACACACACACACACACACACACACACACACACACACACACACACACCCTGTAAAGACTTTTCAGCAGGACTGAGCAGTCGCGTTTGTTGCAGTGCATACCATCATGTACATAGAAACCACACACTGAGTTCATCAATGCTTCAAGAGTCGAGATCGTGGACACACACACACACACACACACACACACACACACACACACACACACATTCTTACAAACACACACATACACTTATACAAACACATACACACACATTCTCCTTCAAACACACACACACTGATGCATAGACTCTTCTACAAATACACACATACTGACACACACTCTAACAAACAAACACACACATACTGACACACTTTTACAAACACACACACACAAACACATACACTCTTACAAACACACACATACACACACACACACACACTGGCACACAATCTTACAAACACGCACACATAATACTCTCTTGCAAACACACACATACTGAGACATACACTTGGACCAACACACAATTGCACACGCACAATCAAACACACACTCTCAAACACACGCATACACTCACAAGCACACACTTATACACTCTGTTTCAAACACACACACAGACACTGTCTTACAAACACACACACTCAGACACACTCACAGACACACACACACTCAAACACACAGATACACACACACAGCCAGATCAGCTGCTGTTCTCTCCGCCTTGTCTCCAGATCTCTCCAGGTCATCAGAGATCCTCCACAGGTTCTGAAGTGTGTTAGACGGCGAGCTCCTTCCCTCAGTGTGTCAGATGTGTTAACAGTGCAATGCAGAACCCCTCAGATACGGCTGTGTTCCTCTAGCGTTTGCTTTATTTCTACATGATGCCATAGAGGTGTGATTTTAGTGCTTTGATGGAGATTTCTAGACGTTCTCTCTGCTAGAATAGATCGCTCTCTACAGTATAGATATATATAGATAGATATATTCTGTTTGTATGATTTCCTCCTTCATTGAATATTGTTTGATTTATTATTATTATTATTTTATTTTTTGGATTGTGTCGTAACACTCTGCCGTGCCGCAAACAACCGCCGAGTCTCATTTTATATACTGTACTTTTTAATAATTTATAATTCCTACTAAATCTATTATGCTGACGTATATATAGAGATACGGACGGCTGCTTCCAGTGTGACGATTCTCAAATCTTGGATTAGTTATACAGATATACAACCATCATCCTTAGCCGGAAGTACATTTCAGCTAATATGATTTATGTAGACTTGAAGACAAAATCATCTGCTCTCCTGTCAGATTTTAATCATTTATCAAATATTTCCCAAAGTGATGAAGACATTTCTAATCATAATAGTGTTAATAACTCATCTCTAATCACTGATTTCTTTTATCTTCGCCATGATGACAGCACATAATATTAGACTAGATATTCTTCAAGACACTAGACTGTCAAACATATGTTAATGAACAGTTTCTGTATTCTAGTGTGTGTTTTGGGTTTATTTGTGGTTGTGTATTGCATTATAGGCTGTTGATCTCGGCTCTGTCCACTTTTGATGTTGTAAATTCATGTAGATAAGTATTTGGAAATACTTTTATTGACATTTTAGTCGTTTAATATTCATTTATTCATTTTCTTTTCGGCTTAGTCACTTTATTAATCAGGGGTCACCACAGAGAAATGAACTGCCAACTTATCCAGCACATGTTTTACGCAGTGGATGCCCTTCCAGGTGCAACCCATCACTGGGAAACACCCATACACTCCCATACACACTCATACACTACGGACAATTTAGCCTACCCAATTCACCTCTTCTGCATGTGTTTGGACTGTGGGGGAAACCGGAGGACCCGGAGGAAACCCACACCAACACGGGGAGAACATGCAAACTCCACACAGAAACGCCAACTGACCCAGCCGAGGCTCGAACCAGCGACCTTCTTGCTGTGAGGCGACAGCACTACCCACTGCGCCACTGTGTCGCATCGTTTAATATAAGAAATAATATCTAAAGAAATAAGTCTGAAAATGTGCTGGCAGGGTAACACTTTAGAATAATTATACACTATGAAGCGTCTATTAAGCATTAGCAAGTAGTCAATTCATTATCTCTTAAGTATTACCTCTATTATTAACTCTATTAATAGACGTTAGTAAGCGGTGTATAAATGCAAATGCTCTATTATTGACTTAAAAGCACATATATTGTTCTTAATGATTGTGTTTTCATACTTTTTAATTATTATTTTGTCATTAATTATCACATTATTTGAGAGAAGGTGTTGGTTTTTAAAGATTATTCAGAATGTGTAGATAAAGGATTAATAAAGTATTGAAATTAACATTTAAATATCTGATTATTCAGGCATATATTAATAATTACTCTGTATGTTGATAAATACTTCATTAACTCAACGTCGTCCTGTTTTGTGACCTAAACTGAGTACTATTAATGCTTTATAAATCACTTATAAATGACCATTAAAGGCTCTAAAGTTATACTCTAAACAAGGAAAAAGCTAAATAAATGACTTTAATTCATTTCTGTTATTTTGAAGATACACAAATTAAACCGTGTCAAATGAAAATCTTTGCAATCTTATGTAAAGTAAAGCCTACTGTACAGTTTAAACATCGCTAAATAACACTGAAATGTTGCATTATAGTATATTAAATTATTATATTGTTATTTTATCCAATTGTAGTTATATTTTGACGCTCCTGTCATTCTCCAATGCTTAAACTATACAATAAATTTACTTTTGAGATAAAATTGTAAAGATTTATTGATCATTTGATACTGAGTCTTTAATTGTCATTGATTAGGGATTTATATTGCATTAATAGTACTCACTTTAGATTAGGTCTCAACTGGATGAAGTTGAGTTAATAAAGCGTTTTTTAGCAGACGATACAGAAAATTTTGTTTAGAATAGTTATTAATCATTTACTAACTCATTCTGAACGATCTTAAAAACCAGCAACTATTCTTAAATACAAATGCTTTGTAAATAATGCAATACTTTAGCCATGAAGAATAAATCAGTAACAAAGTATGAAAATACAATAATTAGGCCCATTATACATGTGCTTAGGTCAAGAGTACAGCAGTTGTATTATATATTTATAAACTGCTTACTAACATCTATTA
This sequence comes from Danio aesculapii, assembly GCF_903798145.1. NCBI lineage: Eukaryota > Metazoa > Chordata > Actinopteri > Cypriniformes > Danionidae > Danio > Danio aesculapii. The sequence continues at coordinate 5,900,450 of NC_079444.1, read as the reverse complement.
ATGTAGAGTTAATGCTTAACAGATTTTCTGGACACTCAAAGCGCTTTACACAATGCGGGGGGAATCTCCTCATCCACCACCAGTGTGCATCATCCACCTGGATGATGCGACAGCCGCCATATTGCGCCAGACCACACACCAGCTGATTGGTGGAGAGGAGACAGAATGATGAAGCCAGTTATGATATGGGGATGTTTAGGAGGCCATGATGGACAGAGGCCAGTGGGCAGATTTGGCCAGTACACCGGGGTAAACCCCTAATCTTTTTCTAAGGACATTATTAATGACCACAGAGAGACCTCGGTTTAACGTCTCATCCGATAGACGATAGAGTCCCCATCAATATACTGGGGCATTAGGACCCACACAGACCACAGGTTGAGCGCCCCCTGCTGGCCTCACTAACACTACTGCCGGCAGCAACCCATGTTTCAATGTGGTCTCCTATCCAGGAGACTGACCAGGCTCAGCCCTGCTTAGCTTCAGTGGGCGACCATGTGAGAGTTGCAGAGAGCTAGCTGTCTGCTTAATAGATGATTGATAGTGTGTATTTATTATAAAGTGTTACCCACACATGTTCAGAAAAGTCAGTTTTTACAACTTTTCAAGGTTAAAATTAGTTTGAAGGAAGATCAAGATCCCATAATGCAACTCAAAATAAACAATACAAACCACATCATATGATAACCTTAACTGCTAATTTACAGATATTGCAATTTATAGACTTAAAGGTGCAGTAGGTGATCTGACAAAATGCTAATCATTAGCATAATATCTTTAAAATACAGTCCTTCCCCTGCCGTTCAAAGCCACGCCTCCTGAAATCATGAACGTGCACCGTAAAGATGACCATAGAGAACCCACTAGATCATGTCAGTTAGTAAACTCTACAGTACTTTATAATACTACAATCCCCAATGAGAAACTGTGTAATATGTGCAATATTTCATACATGTGAGGATCGCCACTAATGTATGCTTAGTGTTTGGCCTGCGGCGTGCAGGAATTACCCTTATTACTGAGCCATACTGACATGCTATATCAGAGTGAATATTCAGAGTAGCGGTGAACAATATAGGGAGCGCGTCACAGGCTGTCATTGTTCAGAAATGACCCATTGTGAATAGAAAAGCATCTTCAGCTCAGTAAAGCAGGCTAGGCGGAATAGTGCTATTCACTGATGTTCTGTTGTTAAACTGAATATAAATCTACATTATCAATGCTGTAAAAGACCCTTATGAACCTGAAAATAGTCACATCAGTCTATCACCGGGAGATTTCAGAGGCTGAACAACACTTCTGTGCAGATAACCCATTCATAACAACCCAATCTACATCAGCTCTGCAAGACTAAAATAGTTTTAAACAGAACATGAATAGAGAAGACTTTAGCCATGGTGTTATCCTTCCTCCAGCGGGCAAAACTCACTCCAATATTGATTCAGGAGTTTATAAAGTTCTCATCTCTCGGGATGAGAATCAGCACCTCCAAGTCCGAGGCCTTGGTGCTCCACCGGAAAAAGGTGGTTTGCCATCTCCAGGTTGGAGGAAAGTCCTTACCCCAGGTGGAGGAGTTCAAGTATCTCTGGGTTTTGTTCATGAGTGAGGGAAGGATGGAGTGTGAGATTGACAGGCGGATTGGTGCAGTGGCAGCAGTAATGCAGTCGATGTATTGGTCGGTTATGGTGAAGGAGCTGAGCCGAATGGCAACGCTCTCGATTTACTGCTCAATCTACGCTCCTACTCTCACCTATGGTCATGAGCTTTGGGTCATGACTGAAAGAACAAGATCTCTGATACAAGCGGCCGAAATGAGTTTCTTTTGAAGGGTGTCAGGGCGCACTCTTATAGACAGGGTGAGGAGCTCTGACACCCGGGAGGATCTCGGAGTAGAGCCGCTGCCTCTCCACATCCAGAAAAGTCAGCTGAGGTGGCTCAGGCATCTGTTACGGATGCCTTGTGGGCGCCTACCTAGGTGTTCCAGATATGTCCTACTGGGGGTAGACCTCGAGGAGCACATGGTGGAGGGACTATGTCTCTTGGCTGGCCTGTGAATGCCTCGGGATCACCCCTGAGGAGCTGGAGGAAGTGTCTGGGGAGAGGGCAGTCTGGAGTTCTCTCCTAAGACTGCTGCCCCCGCGACTTGGTCCTGGAAAAGCGGTTGAAAATGAATGAATGAAAGAATGAATGAATGAATGAATGAATGAATACATTTAGATCATTTACTTTAATCATTACTATTGGAATGTGAAGAGACTTTCAACCAGCACAACTAAACATGTTTCTGAAGACGATCACCTACTGCACCTTTAACTAGGTTAACTAGGCAATTACACAGCAGTGCTTTATTCTGGCTATTAAATTTGAAAAAAATAAAAAAATTAAAACTGCTTTTATTCCAGCCAAACTAAAACAAATAAGACTTTCTCCAGAAGAAAATATAGTATTGAGCTTATTCTTCACGTACGAGCGGGCGCAGCCATTGGAATCTTTTCAGCCTCCGATCTCATTCACGTTCATTGATTATTATAAGTTTAAATTGGCTCGTTGTGCAGCTTGATGTTGCTAACTGATATTTTCTTATGATCTCATTCTACTTATTTTGTATAGTCATGAAACACACTTGTTTGCAGAGCGAGTAGTTTAATCGTTTTCTGCTGTTTATTATTTCTACACATTTCTCTCATAGGCAGCGGAATCGGAAGTAAAACAATCATGAAAATGAGCGCACATCCGCATCCCTGACTATAAATAATACCATAAAAATGAGCTTGCTGTGAAACATCACTTGGAAAATATTTGACAAAAAATACACATTTGATAGGAGAGCTAATATTTTTGCCTATATATACATATACATAGCCATCTTAATCTCTTAAGCAGTGCCATAAACCCTGCAAGTATATAAGGTTTAGGTTTCTATAGCAGTCTTGCTCGGTTATTACAGTGCTGTTCTTATTCTAACTTATTTCTGTGTAATAATGTTTATGTATGGTTCTGAATGTGATATTTGAATAGGCCTGGGTATATCTTTACAAAATAGCTGTATCTTTTCTTTTTGTATGATTTTGTTTTGTTACTATATTATTGTGCCATGGTGCCAACTGTTGAACTCCAATGTCAGAAGTGCAGTTTTGGCGATGTGCTTTAAGAAAAAAAACACTCAAATGATGGACTTTATTTACACTTTACTTTACACTCTGAAGAACTGTGTACACTCAGCTGGAGCAGTGTAAAGCAACGTGTGCTCCTCTTGAATGTCTTGTGCTGAATTGATTCTACACTACAGATCCGTTGGAATGATTTTGTGTCGCCTTGACTGTGATTTGGGAAGAAAAACTGCTTGTTAACTGTTTTGTTTTGTTGATTTTTTAAAAATCTTGATTTGCAGCCAGTCAGGCGATATAGGATTCAGTCTTTTCTTTAGGCAGATTAAAGTGATTAAACAGTGGATGGCAAGACCTCCGAAAGCAATAAAACCATTAGAAGTCAATCAATGAGCGGATGAATCAGTGCCTCAGTGTGTCATTAGTGGAGCTCATCATCACTGACCCTCCACAAGCTGATCAACAATCAACGTTCTGCACTCTAGGTGCCTGCGGGACTCATACATATGCACAAATACCCTGTAGAATGTAGAAAGATCCCTCATGAAGAATACAAATATACTGTAGTAAATACTGCAGTGTTTTTGAGCCATGAAGTACCTAAATTAATCTGTTGAGGTGATTCTACAGTTGCTATGGTAACACAACAACTTTAGTAATTGATCTGTTGTGGTGATTCTACAGTTGCTATGGTAACACAACAACTTTAGTAATTGATCCGTTGTGGTGATGCTTCAGTTGCTATGGTAACACAACAACTGTAGTAATTGATCTGTTGTGGTAATTCTACAGTTACTATGGTAACACAACAACTATAGTAATTGATCTGTTGTTGTGATTCTACAGTGGCTATGGTAACACAACAACTTTAGTAATTGATCTGTTGTGGTGATTCTACAGTTGCTATGGTAACACAACAACTATAGTAATTGATCTGTTGTGGTGATTCTACAGTTGCTATGGTAACACAACAACTTTAGTAATTGATCTGTTGTGGTGATTCTACAGTTGCTATGGTAACACAACAACTGTAGTAATTGATCTGTTGTGGTGATTCTACAGTTACTATGGTAACACAACAACTTTAGTAATTGATCCGTTGTGGTGATGCTTCAGTTGCTATGGTAACACAACAACTGTAGTAATTGATCTGTTGTGGTAATTCTACAGTTACTATGGTAACACAACAACTATAGTAATTGATCTGTTGTGGTGATTCTACAGTTGCTATGGTAACACAACAACTATAGTAATTGATCTGTTGTGGTGATTCTACAGTTGCTATGGTAACACAACAACTGTAGTAATTGATCTGTTGTGGTGATTCTACAGTTACTATGGTAACACAACAACTTTAGTAATTGATCCGTTGTGGTGATGCTTCAGTTGCTATGGTAACACAACAACTTTAGTAATTGATCTGTTGTGGTAATTCTACAGTTGCTATGGTAACACAACTATAGTTATTGATCTGTTGTTGTGATTCTACAGTTGCAATAGTAACACAACAACTATAATAATTGACCTGTTGTGGTGATTCTACGGTTGCTATGGTAACGCAACAACTATAGTAATTGATCTGTTGTTGTGATTGTACAGTTGCTATGGTGACACAAGAAACTATAGTAATTGGCCTGTTGTAATGATTCTATAGTTGCCATGGTAACACAGCAACTGTAACAATCTGTTGTTGTGATTCTATAGTTGCTATCGTAACTATACAACTACTGTATATGACCCAATAATTTTCTACAACCATATCACTTCAGTACACCACAGTTCATTGTAGTAAAGACTAAAGTATACTACAGTATTTATTGCAGTTTATCAGTTCACTACATTCAAAAGATGCTGGGTTGTTTCAACTAAAATAGAGTAAAATATGGACAAACCCAAGAGTAGGGTTGAATTTGGTCCTATGAATTTAATCCTCGTTTTAGTTTACTCAAAATTGGATTGAAATAACCCAGCGTGAATTTTTTAAGTTAAAGGTATGCTGGAACATTCATTAACAAAGAGTTGTAAGTAATATAATATAAGCAGTATAAAGCACTACTATAGCATGGTTCAGGAATACTATAGTATTTACTATAAATCACTGTAGTGTTTTCCATGTGGGTTTTATCATTAGGCGACTCGTTATTAACTACTAGATTATATTTATGAAATTGTGTATTCATCTGGTCAGAGTGTATTTATAGATGTTAATGTTATTGAACAGAACATTTGGATGTCTTGTTTTAATGACACGGTGAAAGTCGCACAATGCTCGGGAATGTTTCTTCGATTTGCATGGAGATCTATTTAATACAGGGTTTGCGTGTGTTTCTGTAAACCTGTTTCCATGCGCCTCTCTCATCACGGGTCGATATCCAAATTGTAGCCTATACTGTCATTATTTAAAGCTTTTCCCAAATAAATTTACATATCACAAAAACATGTGTCTGTATTTGCAGAGCCGTGTGTTTGTATTGTACAGGATGGATCTCAAAACTGCAGAGAGCTTGTCAATACATGATTTGCAGACGCGTTACAAGAGCTCGTTCAGACTGAGAGAAATAAACAGGAGATGATCTATAAATGCTAAACACAAATTGGGTCAAAGACGACCGGTTCAACTTGGTCCTACAAATGTAATTAAATTTAATAAATTCTAATTGTAAAAAAAATAGGTTGTAATAATCCAGGATTTTAGAGTATAAATGATTAAATATCTGTCATTATTAGTCTGAGGTGATCCTGCAGAACACGGATCATATCTGCTTCATTCATTCATTCATTTTCTTTTCGGCTTTGTCCCTTTATTAATCCGGGGTGACCACAGCGGAATGAACCGGCCGAATTATGATTATTATTATTTTTATTATTGTTATTATTATTATTGTTATTGTTGTTATTATTAGATATAATATTGGGTCAAATATAGACAAGCCCAACCGCTATGTTTTTAAATTGTTATGAAAAATTAATTGAAAAAACAATTAACCCAACGTTGAGTTATAACAACCCAGATTTTAGAGTGTGGTATTAAACATTTAAAGTAGTTACAAATTTGATCAAATTATTATTATTATTGTTGTTGTTAGGCGTATTATTGCTCTGAAAAATTATAGGCTGTTGTAACCCCGTGTTTGGTCAAATGTAGACAAATCCAACCGCTGGGTTTTTATATTGTTATTAGAAATTATTTGAAAAACAATTACCCCAACGTTGAGTTATAAAAACCCAGCATTTTTGAGTGCAATAATAAAGATTTAAAGTAGTTAAAGGTCAAATTATTATTATTATTAATAGTAATAATATTAATAATAATAATAATAATAATAATAATAATAATAATAATAATAATAATAAATATTATTATTAATGTTAGGCGAATTATTGCACTGAAAAATTATAGGTTGTTGTAACCCCGTTTTGGGTCAAATATAGACAGACCCAGCATTTTTAGAGTGTAGTATTAAAGATTTAAAGTAATTAAAGATTTGATCAAATTATTATTATAATTATTGTTGTTGTTGTTGTTGTTGTTGTTGTGGTTAGACGTATTATTGCACTGAAAATTAAAGGTTGTTGTAACCCCCTGTTGGGTTAAATATAGACCAACGCTACCGCTGGGTTTTTTAATTAGAGTGTATTGTTATTATTGTATTTATTGTTAGTATAATTTATTTTGTCGTTTAATTATAATCTTTCGCTCTGTACTTTAATATTTGTGATATCTTAGCTTTTTTGATTTTCCATGTTATATCATTATACAATTATTAAGATTAATTTGTAAGCAATTGTAAAATATGGACAAATCCCAAAATTTGGGGAAAACATTCAATTTAATTTAAAACAAATTAACCCAGTTGCATGTTTTGTCCATATTTTACGAAATAATATAAAACACCCCAGCATTTTAGGGTGTATGGATATAATAATAATAATAATAATAATAATAATAATAATAATAATAAATTAAATTAAGTAATAATAAAATATAAATAATAATAATTATTATTATTAAAAAGTAATAATAAAAAAATAAACTATTATTATCATTATTGTTTAAAGTAATAATAAAAATAAATAATAATAATAATATTAATAATAATAATTAGCCTATAATAAGAGTTTGCGGTTTTCGCGGTCAAATACATAGGCATCGCAACCACGAACAGTTTGGACACAAATATACACTAAATGACAAAAGGATCGTGACATATTTAAAACATCGGCTTGTTAAATAATTTATTGATAATACAAAGTTTTTTCTTCCTTCATCACGGAAGCAATAATATTCTCTTCATCGATATTTCAGTCCATATTTGAGTATTTCTCGTGTTGTGAGGTAAAACATAAACTCCTTCCATTGAAAGAATAAGCGGCCAAAAAAGGACATTGTTATTAAAACAGACTCTATTCACATCATTTACAACACTGGCACTTCATACACTTTGTGTACCTGCTTTGAAAATAATAAAAAAGTACATTTAGGCGAAAGAGGCGTCGTTATTCTTCTGCGGTCGATTTCGGTCACGCTTTACAATCAGGTTTCGTTAGTTAATGCCTTGTTAATGTATTTACTAGCAGGAATTTATAATGAACAGTGCTTGCACATGATAGTTCAACATTTACTAATTCATTATTAACATCCACATGCATGCTTGTTAATGCACGCTGTATTCTCATGGATCAATACTGTCATTAATGCATTGTTCGCTGTTTGTTCATGTTAATAAATGCATTAGCTGACATTAACTAATAAAGCCTTATTGTAAAGTGTGACCGACTGATCTTAAATGACCTGTGATGATGATGAAGATGATGATGAGGGGGAATTGGCACGTCTTCGTGATGCTTTAATAACATAATTTACTCAGTAAAAAATATATATACATCTCACGTCCACTCTAACTGTACAACTGCAGCGAAGCAAAAGCAGTGTGAACAGTGTGTTTATTATACCCTGCTTAATTCTGCCCCAGTTCTGCAGGAGAATCTGAGACTGATGAAGATGATGATGAAGATGCACTGAAAGGGAATAATCCATTGGATTTACTAAAGACTTTTAAGATAACTGGCTGCAAACAATTTATATGCACTCAGTGAATGACTTCTGCTTGTTCAAACTAATTTAAAATATGAGTTGAAGCGACACAACTCTACTTTTGTTTTAGGAGAACTTAATTGTTTTATGTTGAATCCACTCAAATTAAGTTAATCGATTTGTGTTGGGATAACATGTAGGAATTTATGTGGAGCATTTTCTACAGTGTGTGGGCTGAATTTCAACTCACAAATCAAATTTAGTCATGCTCAACTTAATTTATTTGTTTACCTTCAGCCCATATTAATTGCTTGCAGCCAGTTACCTTTAAAAACATGTAGTAAATCCAACGCATCATGCTTTTGTTCAGTGCATGAAGAGTCTTTGAGCTCAGATTGATCACAAAGTGTCCGAGCTGTTGCTGCACGGGCTGAGGAGCGACAGGTTACTCGTCTTGTGCTTCTTCAAAAGTCTTGTGATTTTCTCGTCGTCAGAGTTCGGGTCCAGGGGTTTGTTATATTCATCATCTTCCTCATTATCCGAGCTCTCCTTCATCTTCTCCGTCTCAGAGTCGTGCTTTTTCTTGGCCGTGGCCATTTCTGCCGCGTGCCTCTTTCGCCATTTGGTTCTTCTGTTCTGAAACCAAACCTGAGAAAGAGGAAGAAAACACAACACTTTATCGCGAGGGTTGCTGAAGAATTATTTATATTATTTATTAAAATACATAGTCTGTAAATAAATGATGCTACAGAGTGATTGTTGCTAGAATTTAACGATAATTATGTATATTATTTATTAAATTACACACTCGCGCGAGTGTTTCTACAGAAGTTAATCAGAATTATTTAGCCTATATTGTTTATTAAATTATGTACACTGTGCAAAATGCTGGGATCAACACAATTGATTTGTAATGGGACGACATGAATGAAGTTAACTTGTTAGTTTTTACAAATTTAAGAGGATTGAAGATTAAAACAATTAATTATCCCAACATAAAAGCAAGGATTGTATTGTTTCAGCTCATTTGAAATAAATCATTGTTTTTTAAGTGTATTGCATTGTGTTTTAATGTAACGTAAAAAATAATTAATGTTGCACAGTGTGATGAAAGATGCTATATTGATATCCAGGAAGACTTTACCGATTTTAATCACGCCACCCGAAACTGTTTAATTAAAACAACTGGACTGAAATTATATAATTGATTTAAAGAAGACTTAAAAAATGTTGTAGCCCAATGTTGAATCAAATACGGAAAAGGCCAACTATTGTGTCAAAACTGGAACTTAAATTTAATTAACTTTAAAAAGCCTCATTGCAATGTCGAGTTAGGACAACGCCTTATTTTTAGAGCGCACGTGTAATTGAGATCAAATAATTGTTGCTAATTATATTAAAGTAATTAAAAAGTTGACCAGAGTGTTCGTAAATCAAAGGCCTAAATGTTAGAAGAACATTATTAGTTATCCCCAATCATTTATATTATTTCCGTGTCATAAATGAACGATCCGACCCTTTTATTTCTCTCTCTCTCTCTGTGTTTTGCAAACTCACTGGTGGTCTTTCAGCGAAGTAAAGACTAGGATTGATCAAGAACCTCTGTGTTTACCTTGACTTGGCTCTCCGTCATTCCCAGAGAATATGCGAGTCTGGCTCTCTCCGGACCGGCCAGATATTTGGTCTGCTCGAAGGTTTTCTCCAGTGCGAAAATCTGCTGTCCTGAAAAAGTCGGTCTGGAATGTTTCTTCTTGCCATCTTTGTCCAGCATCATATTTGCTTGGGCTGAAGAAGAAGAAAAAACAAGACACGGTCAGCTAATAAACCCACTCAACTTTATGAGAGATTGCGCTGTCATGTCGCTGAGAGCCAACAAGTGTCAAACACCATGCACACTCTGTAAATAAAAACATGCGGGTTAAAATCTGAACAAAACCAACTGCTCGGTTAGTTTAGGCAATTATAGCGCAGATTTAACCCACTGGTTGCATTAGTCGACAATTGACCCAAATGTGAGTTTAATTAACACAGCGTTTTAAAAAAGTGCAATAAAATATTCCAACTTGAGGAGCTAAACTTGATTTCGATCATGCGCGCAAAACTCACCCGCACAGGGAACCCGCGGGTCTCTCCACGGCGAGCCTTGCATCATTCCCGGCCAGAATATGGGTGCCCGCCCGGGCAGCTCCGTCAGGGGTTTGGGGTACCGAGAAACGGCCGCTGGGTTGAAGTACATCCCGGCTGAAGTGGCCAATCCGTTGATCCTTGGGAAACCCGAGAGCAGCTGTCCTGCGGTGGTGATCGGTCTGCCCAAAATATCGCTTATTCCATGAGGCGTCCCCAGCGGGATCTGAGAGTTCAGGCTGCCGAGAGAAGGAGCCTTGAAGCCGGCGGGACTCTGCAGGGCGTACGGGAATAAAGAGGTCTTCATCTCGGTCATGTTGTGCAGCGCAGCCAGTGGAGTGCTGCCCAGGACGAACGCACTCTGCCGGTTACTATCCATCTGTCCCACCGCTAACATTGGTGCGCCGGAGCCACAGGACGAACCGCGGAGAAACAAAAACCAACAACACAACACACACAAAGTACAGCGAATAAAGTTTGACAGCTCATCCAACAGAACTTTCAACTGGAGACGAAACTTTGCAAATGTTTCCCACGCGCGAGTGCTCGAGTTTCCGGAGCGGAATCCAATCGGCGGTGTTCGGCAGATCTGACGGCCGCTTCGAGTGCAGCGTGTTCCCGCATCTGAGGCGCGGTTCCCCGTTCAATGCGCTCCGGCGGCGACGACGAGCTGATAACCTCGCCGCCACCTGCAAGCGCGACTCCCCTATTGGAAGACTCTAAGTGACGCCACGCTGTGATTGGAGGACGCGCGGCGGGGAATTTGCATGCGCGCAAACGCCACAAAGCCGCACTCCATCAAGCTCGTATTGAAGCGGCATTAATGACGCGTCGCACTGTAGAAATCATTGTTTCTGCGTTTGACACAATAGACGCGTTTACTTTATGACGCCGGTGGCAGAGTAAGTACATTAACCTCATACAGCTGTGTCTAATCATATTAATAAGCGCACGGTCGTTTGTTTAGCTTAGTCCATGAACTGATGTTTAACAGATAATTAGCGCTCGCATGTCCATCTATCGCGTTAGATACAGTATAGAGTAATGAAGTGCGATTAAAGTATCGCGTCTTATTAATTCGCATCGTGCGTATTTTTGTTTTGTTTTTAACATCAATATTACATGGGGAAAATAGGCTATTATTTAAGCGCGTTCTCTGTTTTATATACCGCAGGTTATTATTATTTATTATTAACGAATAATTTGATGTATGTTAATTCCCTGTTTAACATATAAAGTATTGCAATATTTATTTCAGTCAAAGTTTTAAAAGCAGACGTCATGAGTTGTTGTTAAAACACTGATAGCCGAATAATTTTAAATTATGTATAACACCAGTTGTTTTACGGTGTATAATTTAATGCATCTAATATCGCATGTTTTTTTAATCAGTATTAATCTTAATAGATGCTGATAATATCTGATCCTCCTCTGCATATCTTTTCTTCTGCTCTGAGATCATTCATTCCTTCATTAATCCAGCGATTATTTAGCCGAGCTGATGTAGTACATTGGCATTGTTAAAACAACAATGCCGCATTTCTCCGCGATCTCTCCGTGATCTTGACTGGAGTGTTTTCTCCTGTGTGTTTTGTGGAGACAGACAGAGATCATCTGTTTAAGTGCAGCGCTCATGTTTTATGGATCTGCGGGGATGAAATATGACCGTGGCGAATTTAAAAGGGTTCAACATTATTTAGACCTTCATCAAAACAACGAGAAAGCAGAAACGCGCCGTGTGAAATATGACGATGACTTTACACATTTTCCATTATAACAATACGAGCATCCAGTTATTTATTCATTCTGCAGGTTAACAGATAAACTGAATGCGACAATGCGGGTTTTGTGGATATTATAGCTGTATTTATTTTACATTTATAGACCTATTCATTATTATATGGACTATTTTTTAAATGTATTGCCCAAACAAATGTCATAATTCAAACAAATGTTAACTGGCATATTTATTTTCCCATTTCACCTGTAATTGTATATGAATCGCATCACTGTAATGTGCTTGTGACTAATAATTTTTCAAGCTCGTGACAGTAAAGCATCTGAATAAGTCAAAATAATTGAGATCAGTCAGAAAAAGGGGAAAACGATAATAATGTTTAGTGACTTTATTATTATTATTATTATTTCCCTTTATTTTCTTGCTTTGCAGTTTTTGAAGGGAAAACGGGTTATATAATTGTAATAGTATTTAATTTTATTTAATTATTATTGTGTAAAGTCTTTTTGAATTATGATTAATACAAATGTATAAAATCATGGTGTAATTAAGCTTCGGGTTGTGTGTGTAAACAAACATTATATTACATAAACTCGTTTTATCAGATGAAGCTGTAAGATATAAACAATAAACTCTAATCCGAACTAAATCCAGCGTGTAGGCTATTATTTATTTACATATTGCTGCTGTTAAAAATATAAAATGTAGCAGTAATAATAAAAAATAATAGGCTAAAATGACTATAATTATAATGAACAATAAAACATAGATGTCATACACAAATAATTTGTTGCTGTTGCTTTTGCCATTTTTGACCGTCCTTTCTCTTCTGCATTAAAATAATGAGCGTGTTTTTGATGAGTATCAGCTTCTGACCATTTTTGCCAGAGCATTTTTTTTACTGTTCCTAAAATCCCTTATTTTCAAATAAACAAACATGTTAATTAATAAATTCTTAAATAATACTGTAGACGTGTTTGTTGTTGATCGCTGCGGCCGCTTTGCGTTGATTTACAGTGAAACAGCGACATCCAGCGGTCAACTGCTGAACAAAAGACGAGCGATTTTGTGCTTTTCTTTAAGCGAAATTCGCTATTTGGCGTTTTTTTCTTTATCAAATCTCTCTTCACGAAGGAGAAAACCCAACTGATCAGTGTCTGGATGTTTATTTATTTATTTAGAATTAATATGACACTGTTCTCTGTAATGAAAGTTGAAATCTACTCTACTTTTAATTCATTCTGTTTCATTCTTCAAGTAACCTCCCTATTTATTTTCAGTACACAAAACTTTTCCTCATTCTGTCTCCTCTATGAAAATGAGAACAATATATTCAGTTACTACAGTTTTAACATAAACGTGCATTTTTGTTAAAGAATTAAAATGGATTAAAAAGAAAATTAATATTTATACTTAATTTAAGTCTGAACGTGACACTGTTTTTTTAATCTTTGATAAAAGTCTAAAATCTATTCTACATTTTCTTTCCTTCAGTTTCATTCTTCATCGCCATATTTATTTATTTTATTTATACAAAACCTTCCCTCATTCTGTCTCCTACGAAAATAAGAACAATATATTGAGTTACTGCTGTTGAAAAATAAACAAATGTGCATTTTTAACAACTATTCATCTGTTGTTTGCAAGAAAATTAATCTTTGGAAGGAAAGTAGAGCTTTGTCTCAAGATATATTAATAATATTAAACAGAATCAGAGTTTTAGTATGACATTTATCTAATTGTACATTTGTTTTGTGATGAAATAATTATGAAACACATCTTAATGCAGTGTAATGCACAGTATTGCTTTAATACTCACACATATATCAGGAAGGGCCAAAAACCAAATATCATTGAGAGCCGTGGGCTATTAATATTAAATTTGCCATGGGTAATTTCCTAATTGATTTCATAACATTTAAAAATAAATAGAAAACATTACTAATCATATTAACTAATAAACTAAATCTGGTTAATTTACACCATTTAATTAAAGCATTTAATTTCAGTTAGATTTTAACAATAAAACAAACAAACAAACAAACATACAAAGGGTTCCATTAATGTTGAATTGACAATCTTTAAACCATCCCCATTATTCTCAGATGGGATGGCGGGCAAAATCAAAGGTTACCATGAGCCCTAGATTGAGCATCTCTAGACTATATACAGGAGCAGATTTGGTAATGAGCACCCTAAGCAGTTCCTACAGTAATATGCACACTCTGTATTTGTATTTATGTATTTAGCTGTCTTTTATCACTCAGTCTTGTTTCCTCATTTTAATGCAGTCATTACTGTTATATATTAATGAGACAAACAACAAGAAATGCCATCAAACGTGCTTCATAACAACACATCACATGGCTTAAATAATTGTCAAGAACCAATGACTTGTCAGACCAACACCCAGATCATTACAAGTTTTAAGTTATAATTGTTTGATTAAAGTGAATTCATAACTAAAAATACTGAATAAACTTTTGGTTTTGGTTTTTAAACTAAATCTTCACCTGATCTGACTGCTGGACTGATCCATGAAGGGTGGGGACACATGTGCACGGATGTAATAAATAATAATTAGGGTAAAATTGTATTTGTTAAACACTCACCAAACAAAACATATCACAAAATGTCATTTTAAACAATTTATAAGAACTTTTAGCTATTTATTGGGGGGTTCTTAGATTTCCAGTGGCCCTCAGCAGCCGCTTACCTCTCTTATAGGTTAAAGCTGGCCCTATACAGACAGAGGGAGAGAGAAAGAGCTTCACTTTGAAACTGAATTAATTTAATTAGCTTTCTATGGAACTGTATTTAAGGAAGAAACCAACGATAAGGCTTGTGTTAGTCTCCAGCCATGTGACGGTGTTTATTAAATCTCTCTGTAATTATGTTTTAGCAATGAAAACAACTATTTCCAGGATATTTTATATGAATAAAAATATAAAACACCAGTTTCAAACCCCTGAGCAGCTCTGAAGTCCTCTAAAATTGAGTCAAATCCTGCCTGAATTCCTCAGAAAACCTTAATTCCTGATCGACTGAATAAATAAATTAAATAATAAATGAACATTGGCTAAAAGAGTAAAGCAAATAATGAGCAAATGTTGTATGAGTGAAGCGGTGCTGCCACCGTGTGGCCAACAGCTAGACTGCAGCGCACTTTCACAATTATAATCAAGGAGGCCGTTCATGTTCCTTCATCTCAGTCCCTTTATTCATCAGGGGTCGCCACAGTGGAATGAACCGCCAACTATTCACTATATGTTTTACGAAGTGAATGCCCTTCCAGCTGCAACCCAGTACTGGGAAACACTCATTCTCACACACACACACTCATACACTACGGCCAGTTTAGTCACCAATTCCCCTATAGCGCATGTGTTTGGACTGTGGGGGAAACCGGAGCACCTGGAGGAAACCCACACCAACACGGGGAGAACATGCAAACTCCACACAGAAACTGACCCAGCCTATGTATATCAATTGTGTGTGTGTAAATACACTGCTGCATGCATTGATTTGGGGATTTGCATGAAATGTTTATTTATATTTAGATATAAAACATGTCTATGATACAAATTCTATACATTTAAATTATGCAGCAAAATAATGTTGTATAGTTGTGTTTCTATGCATGTTTGTGTGTCACATATTCATGATAAATATAACACACACGTGACGTCTAAACAAACTTTTAATTTGGATGTGATAAATCTTTGCCCAACACGAATTTTCAATTATTAAAAGTGTGTGAGTGAGAGAGATGGATTATTATTTGCTGTAGTTTTTATTACTGAATCAAAATGTTGATTCTCAAATATAGTTAATTATTATTATTAGTCTATATTATTATATCTTTAATAACGTCATTAGTTTTCATATGTTCTGGTTAATGCAAACACTAGAAATGATTTGAAACAATTATCATGTTGATAAAGCAAGTTTGAATTGAATTTACTATATAGATATATATATATACAAACACACCTTACCAGTCAGTACCGGGTCGGACCCCTTTTTGCCTTCAAAACTGCCTTAATCCTTGGTGTCGTAGATTCAACAAGCTACTGGAAATATTCCTCAGAGATTTTGCTCCATATTGACATGATAGCATCACACAGTTGCTGCAGATTTGTCGGCTGCACTTCCATGATGCCAATCTCCCGTTCCACCACATCCCAAAGGTGCTTAATTGCATTGAGCTCTGGTGACTGTGGAGGCCATTTAAGTACAGTGAACTCATTGTCACGTTCAAGAAACCAGTCTGAGATGATTGGTGCTTTATGACATGGTGCGTTATCCTGCTGGAAGTAGCCATCAGAAGATGGAGACACTGTGCTCATAAAGGGATGGACATGGTCAGCAACAATACTCAGGTAGGCTGTGGTGTTGACACCATGCTCAATTGGTACTAATGGACCCAAAGAAAATCTCCCCCACACCATTACACCACCACCAGCAGCCTGAACCGCTGATACAAGGCAGGATGGATCCATGCTTTCATGTTGTTGAGGCCAAGCCGAGCATCTGAATGTGTCAGCAGAAATGGAGACTCATCAGACCAGGCAACGTTTCTCCAATCTTCTATTGTCCAGTTTTGGTGAGCCTGTGTGAATTGTAGCCTCAGTTTCCTGTTCTTAGCTGACAGGAGCGGCACCCGGTGTGGTCTTCTGCTGCTGTAGCCCATCCGCCTCAAGGTTGGACGTGTTGTGTGTTCAGAGATGCTCTTCTGCAGACCTCGGTTGTAACGAGTGCTTATTTGAGTTACTGTTGCCTTTCTATCAGCTGGAACCAGTCTGGCCATTCTCCTCTGACCTCTGGCATCAACAAGGCATTTGCGCCCACAGAACTGCCGCTCACTGGATATTTCCTCTTTGTTGGACCATTCTCTGTAAACCCTAGAGATGGTTGTGCGTGAAAATCCCAGTAGGTCAGCAGTTTCTGAAATACTCAGAGCAGCCCGTCTGGCAGCAACAACCATGCCACGTTCAGAGTCACTTAAATCCCCTTTCTTCCCCATTCTGATGCTCGCTTTGACCTGCAGCAGATCGTCTTGATGATGTCTACATGCCAGTTCGACAGGTGTACCTAATAAAGTGGTCGGTGAGTATATATATATATATATATATGTGTGTATACATGTATATATGTATATATGTGTGTATATATATATATGTGTGTGTGTGTCTATGTATACAATGTCTTCTGTATACTGTAGAAATACAGTGAGACTGAGGGAGAGACTGTGTTTGAGAGAGACAGAGATAATGTGTGTGAGAGTGTTTGTGCATGAATATGTATGTGTGAGAGTATGCGCGTGTGTGTGTGTGTGTGTGTCTGTGTGTGTTTGTGTGTGTGTGTGTGCGCTGTTGTCACTCCTCCAGCAGATGGCACTAGTCACCAGGTAAACCACAGTCAGCAGCATCACCTGAAGAACTCTTCACTGAGCGCGGGAAACAGCGCTGTGACGTCATCGCTGGAGTTTCAGACAGTCGGTCTCTCTGATCTTCGCGGAGTGTCAGAGCTGGACAAGATGAGCCTGAAAACAGCAGACACCGCTGGAGGACACACACACACACACGAGAGGTAACAGAGAGAGAAATAAAAAGACACACACGCTGCACATAAACGGTGAAGTTTTTAAAGTACGCGGATCTCCCGTTAGCGGCCTCTGATGGCGGACACTGGAACTGCAGCACTGCTGGAATTTGTTTGTTTGTTTATTGTTTTTTAGTTATTTATTTCACATCGAAGAGTCATTCTGTCCCCAAAATTAAAATAATGAAGTGCTTTTATTTATTTATTGCAATCTGTATAATAATAAACACACAAGAGCGATAGCAAAGGTTTTTCTCCTGTTTCTGACAATCAGTGAATGCGAATAATTTGAGGCCCATTACCTCTCACACTGGGATTTAAAACATGTTTGATTTGCTCTGTGATGAAGAAAAGAGCAGTAAACATTTCTCAGACAGCAAAACTGAAGTGTGCTGCAGACAAACGAGCAGGATGATTATAATATCATAATGTGTGTGTGTGTGTGTGTGTGTGCATCATAATAATTTGGGATTTTATTATTATATATTTTTTAAATTTATTTTATTAATTTATTTTTTGTTATAATTTTTATGTGTGCTTATGGCTGTCAGACAGAAATTAAGGCCCCGTTTACACGTATACGTTTTCGTTTACGGCGGAGTTTTCGAGTGCCGAAAACAGGAGCGTTTTGAAAATGCTGAAGAGGCTGTTTTCATTTTAAAATGCTGCTGCTCCGTGTGGATGGGGGAACAGAGAGTGTGTATGTTCGTGCTAGTGAGTATGTGTGTCTGAATGTGCGAGAGAGTGTGTGTATATTTTTAGAAATTAATAAGACAGTATTGGAGATCATTTAAGTAGTAGATGTAAAAAAACAACTATATTTAGTATCGGAAAGAAATTGGAACATTTTTCATGGCTTAAACCAGGGGTGTCCAAACTCGATCCTGGAGGGCCGGTGTCATGGAGAGTTTAGCTCCAACCCCAATCAAACACACCTGAACCAGCTAACCAAGCTCTTACTAGATATACTAGAAACCTCCAAGCAGGTGTGTCAAAGCAAGTTGGAGATAAACTCAGCTGGACACTGGCCCTCCAGGACCGAGATTGGGCACCCCTGGCTTAAACTTTTAATGAGAATATAGAATAAATGATTCAGTTTAAGTGTGGTTTATTTATAAACTAATTTGAGAGGATCATGTTCTTATGATTGACCACAGCTGATCCTGCTTTAACTAATGCAGGATTCACCAATCAGATGATTATTAAGTCACTATAAATAACCAGAGTTCCTTACCTAAGTCATCTTCGGCTTGAAGAATCCCCCCTTCCACTCCTACTCCTCCTTTCTTTTCCTCAATAGGGTGGCATGGCAGTCTAGTGGTTATCACTGTTGCCTCACAGCAAGAACATCACTGGTTCAAATCTCTAACAAGCCAGTCGATGTTTCCATGTGGAGTTTGCATGTTCTCTCCGTGCTCTTGTGGGTTTCCCCTGGGTTCCTCACACAGTCCAAACACTTGTAACATAAGTGAATTGACTAAACCAAATTAGCACCACAGATGAGCTCCTAATCAGCAGTATATCTCTCCGTAGCAATCCCTAATTTATCATTAGCTATAAACAGCAGGGGAGTTCTCGAGATCCACCTGAGCTCAAACACCCCTCTCGCCCTGCTAACTGGAGGGAGCCCCAGGCTCGAGGATCTTATGAGCTCAGGGCTCTCCCCCGGGACAGCATGCCAAACACACTTTATAATCAATAATCAATCATCAGCTAAGTGTTAACTCTTGAATGAGAAAACAGAGTCGTTCTCCATGCTTAGTTCTTTTTGTATTTGAGTTAAGTGAGGAAAGATTAATTAGATAATTAAATTGTTAATTGTTAATTGCTTTGACTTTTTGAATACAGCAAGGAAAGAAGCAGAGTTCACTGATGTTTTACATTTTAGGAAGAACATTTTTAATTCAGTAATACAAATGAAAACTTTTGTCACCTAATGTAGTAGTAGTATTAGTAGACAGGAAATTTGTTATGGGCATCGCCATGATGCTGCAGACATTCACTAAAAACAAGCAATAAAAACAATACAAAATACAACAGTTACACAATTTACAATGCTAATTAAGATAGACTCTTATTAAATAAACCCACTGATACAGGTACAAAGGATTTCTTATAACGGTTTAGCCTACACTTTGGGTCTCTATATCTTCTACCAGAGGGAAGCAGTTCGTTATGTGGAAACAAAAAATGAGTTGGATCGTTTACAATCCTTTCCACCTGATTGAGGACACAATTCTCATATAAAACTGGAGGATTAAAATATTCATCGTGCCCAACAATTTTCCATCCTGTCTTTAAGAGATACATCAATTTAGATTTACACTGAACAGATAGGTTGCCAAACCAGACTGTGATTCCATACCTGACAATGCTTTCAAGAACTGCTTTATAAAACAGCATCATGAGTTTCTTGTTAACTCCAAAAAGACGCAACCTCCGCAAAAAATACAATCTCTGGTGTAAACAAGAACAGACCCACTCAATGTGTTCCAATATGACAAACCATAGCTAGACATAGAAGGATTCTTCATTGCTCGCTCCTTATGAATGTGCTGAAAAAATATACAATTACTACAATAATACAAGAATATTTGTAATTTAATAATAGAATATTAGTGAGAATCATTTTTATTTTACTTTTAGAATTTCTTTAGAAAATAGTATTGTTCAGCTGTTTTGAATTTACTGAGAAAACACAAATATTTTTGTCTAATAATAAAATATTAGTGAGAATTATGAAGCTAGAAATGAGAAAACTTTAGACTTGAGTGAGAAAATATTATTAGATATATAATATTAGAAATATTGTTTTTAATTTTACCTTATGAATGTGTATATATATATATATATATATATATATATATATAATATATATAGATTTACCTATATAATATATATAGATTTACCTATATAATACATATAGATTTACCTATATAATATATAAGGCTTTTATGGGTGTCTTAGTGGTTAGTGCTGTTGCCTCACAGCAAGAAGGTGGCTAGTTTAAGTCCTGGCTGGGTCTGTTGGTGTTTCTGAGTGGAGTTTGCATGTTCTCCCTGTGTTGGTGTGTTTCCTCCGGGTGCTCCAGTTTCCCCCACAGTCCAAACACATGCGCTATAGGGGAATTGATCGACTAAATTGGCCGTAGTGTATGTGTGTGTGTGTGTGTGTGTGTGTGTGTGAGAGAATGAGTGTTTCCCAGAACTGGGTTGCAGCTGGAAAGGCATTCACTGCGTGAAACATATAGTGAATAGTTGGCGGTTCACTCCGCTGTGGCGACCCCTAATAAATAGGGGACTAAGCTGATGGAAAATGAATGAATATGAGACTTCTTTATAATATGTATATGCTGATTTTTATTTATCTCATTGCATAGTTGTAGTGTATAAAGTGAGAGGTGTGTGTTTGTGCTCACAGTAATGTCCTCTGCTCAGACCGCTGACTGTATATGAACGCTGTACAATATATATGCTGTACAGCAGAGAGATGATGCTGCAATAATAACTCCTGATCTCACCACCACTATTTTCTACAGAGTGTGTGTGTGTCTGTGTGTGTGTGTGTGTGTGTGTGTGTGTGTGTGTGTGTGTGTGTGTTTGTAACTCAGGGGAGCTTCAGTGGGATTTACTGTTCATATTGTGCGCAGACCCCCGAGATCAGCACTAACACAATGTAAATAGATAAATAATAATAAAACTCCATCTTAATAGAATCTGAGCTGCTCTGCTCCATGCTGAAGATATGATGGAGACAGATGGAGGAACACACACATGCATATACACACGTGTGTGTTATAGCTCTTTTTTCACATCTGTGCACTGTAAAATATATCAGTAAATGATCAGTTTTCTACTTCTTCTTCTTTATATGTCACTTTAAGCTGTATTGAAGTGTCTTGAAGAACAAATACTATTTACTGTCATCATGGCAAAGAGAAAATAAATCAGTTATTAGAGATGAGTTATTAACACTATTATGATTAGAAATGTGCTGGAGAAATCTCTATGTTAAACAGAAATTGGGGAAAACAATAAACAGGGGGGCTAATAATTCTGACTTCAAGTGTGTCTATAGAAGTAATGGCTGAAATAGAGAGAAATACTGAATCCCAGAATGAGGAAAGAGCTGGGTATGTCCAGAACATAAGAGTTGAATGTTCAACATCAGAAATGGACAAAGCAGAGATCAACATCCCATAATGCAATTCACGACCTCAAACAAACAGTAAATAAGAGACCTGTTCATAAACAGATGTTTTGTACAGTGCAGTCTTTGGCTTAGTGTTAGAGGTGTTTTACTCTGCTTCTGTGTGTCCTTGTCTGATCTGTGCTGGAAACAGTAAAGAGAAATGAAGAGCTCCCGATGGGGATATTGGTGATTTACTGCTGAGAGTCGAGCAAACTGAAAAAGATCAGCTTGAGGAGCAAAGACCAAAATAATCCAGCATAACACGACCGATAACTGACCTACAACAGCAAAAACAAACCCTAATAATCAAAGGACTGCACACAAATCAAGCTGTTACACTCCTGACTGAATTATTTTTACACCAATTTCAGACTGATTTCTTTTCCCTTGGCCATGATGACAGCACATAATATTTTTCAAGGTAGCTCAGTGGTCAGCACTGTGGCCTCACAGCAAGAAGGTCACTGGTTGAGTTTGCATGTTCTCCCCGTGTTGGTGTGGGTTTTCACCGGGTGCTCCTTTTTCCCCCACAGTCCAAACACATGCGCTATAGGGGAACTGATGACCTAAATTGGCCGTAGTGTGTGTGTGAATGGGTGTTTCCCAGTACTGGGTTGCTTCTGGAAGGGCATCTACTGCGTTAAACATATGCTGGAATAGTTGTCGGTTCAATCTGCAATGGCGACCCCTGATGAATAAGGGACTAAGCTGAAGGATAATGAATGAATGAATGAATGAATGAACATGGCATGTGGCGTCTGGTTTGAGGTTAGCATCTGGAGCTAAAGCACATAATGATGGAAAGTGTCAGCTCTCTTATCGTCATCTCTGTTATGTACTTATTTGTAAAAATGTATTACATTAAATTATTTGCTTCAATGGCCCAAAGACAAAAACACAGCTTCTAGTTCTGACTGAACACATCCCCTTTATGAGTGAATCATAACAGCAGGATTATTAAGCTGATATCTGCCACCGGAGCAGAGCAAGCGTGTACAGTATTTCTCAGAGGAAAAAAGAAAACTTCAAGCATTACAGAGATAGATGGAGCCTCGAGCAGGAAACTATTACTCTTTCTCCTGATGGTTATTCCTTTAGACATTTTAATAAAAGTCAAAAATCTATTTTTATTTAATTTGTAATAATAAAAAAGGTTTTGGCTGCTCTTTTTTTAATAATTATATTTTAGGGGTTTTCACCTTGATTTGACAGGACATTAGAGAGAAATGACAGGGAGCAGAGAGAGGGGAAGGATCTGCATAGGACCTCGAGGTGGGAATCGAACTTGATGTGTCGGTGCACTTTCCACTGCACCAACAGGGCTGCTCTTTTTAAGCATCACTATTTACAGAACAATACACTGGAGAAAAATGACCTACAAATCGAACATTTTAATCAAGCTGAAATTAAAAGAAATGCATATTACATAAAAAATACAAACTAAATGAAACTGAGAAAACCTGCAAGTCAATAAAATAAATGAATCTAGAGACAGGTTTTTACTTATGTCACAGAGAAATGATCATGTGAATTATATACCGAATTAAAATAAAAATATAACATAATTAACAAGGTCAAGGTATAATATAGCACCTTAAAACAACATGAATGTTGACCAAAATGCTTCACAAACATGGCAATAATAATAAGCAACTAGAGAAACAGGACAATATTTGCTACAATACAATTTAAAAACTAAAAATAAATGTAAAAAATCTGATCAAAGAGTCCTTAAATTCAATTCCCCTTTATTTGTATAGCGCTTTTACAATGTAGAGTGTGTCAAAGCAGCTTCACATTCTTCACAAGTTCAGTTTAGTTCAGTTCAGTGTGGTTTAATAATCACTACTGAGAGTCCAAATACTGAAGAGCAAATCCAATGATGCGCAGCTCTACAGATCCTGAACCATGCAAGCCAGTGGTGACAGCGGAGAGGGAAAAACTTCACCAATTGGCGAAAGTGAAGAATTTAAAAACCTGGAGAGAAACCAGGCTCAGTTGGGCATGACCATTTCTCCAAACGTCTTGTGCAGAGCTGCAGTCTAGGTGCCGGAGGCTGGAGAACGCTGGACGTCCATCGTGGAGAAGCTGCAGGTGGGAGAGGTCACCGGCTGGTGTACAGGCTGTCCCTTCAGGATCAATGCGTAGACTCGTCTGTCACTGGGGTCTCACAGGAATGAGTCTTATGCTCTCCACTCCTCCATGACCACCCCAGCAGATGCTCAGGATACGGCCTGGTCCAGGATTATGGAAACCTCTGGAATAAAAATAACACTAAAACAGTGCCTGTAAAAATACTTTTAAAGCAAATTACACCTAAGAGAGATGACTTTAATGCTTTATTTTAAAAAATCATTCCAAGTTTAAATGTCAGACTGCTCTAAATAAATAGGGCATAGGGGGGATAAGTGGGGATAGAACACAACTCTGTTTCTAAGTACAGCTCCAGAGGTGTAGTTGCAAGTGTACAAGTAATGCAGTTTGCGAATGTTTGTTGAAACGATGGATTTGTGAAACGCTAAATAAACTAACTATGCTTGTAATGACGGAACTTGCAACCTTAGTTGACTAACGATGGTTTTGTGAAACGCACCCATATACAATAGTAGATTAGCATTGCTATTGTATCTGTATCAGTGAATGGTGTGTGTACAAATTCTTTTTTTTTTTTTTTCAATTCACCTTTATTTGTACAGCGCTTTTACAATGTAGATTGTGTCAAAGCAGCTTCACATAGAAGATCATAGTAAATAGGAACAGTGTAGTTCAGTTTGTAGTGTTTAAGTTGAGCTCAGTTCAGTGTGGTTTAATAATCACTACTGAGAGTCCAAACACTGAAGAGCAAATCCAACGATGCGCAGCTCTACAGATCCTGAACCATGCAAGCAAGTGGCGACAGCGGAGAGGGAAAAACTTCAATTGGCGAAAGTGAAGAATTAAAAAACTTTGAGAGAAACCAGGCTCAGTTGGGCACGACCATTTTAATTTCTCCACTGACCAAACGTCTTGTGCAGAGCTGCAGTCTCAGTGGCGGAGGCTGGAAGCTGGCCTCAGCGAGGACTCGTCTGTCTCTGGAGCATCACAGGAATCAGTCTCATGTTCTCCACTCTTCCATGACCATCACAGTAGCTGCTCAGGATACGGTCTGGTCCAGGGTATAGAAACCTAGGGATCATCTCGTCGTTGGTCTTGGATCGAATCAGTGACTCTGCATAGTCTGAGGGCCTCGGGAAGAGTATCCCCAGGTGGAAATGGAGAATAAAGAAAATAATTAGCGTAGCTGCTGTTCATAGTGTATATAAGCAAAATGCATAACCTGTGTGGAAGCCCCCTAAGTGGTGCACTAAGTGTATGCTTTACTGAACAGATAGGTCTTTAATCTAGTTTTGAATTGGGAGAGTGTGTCTGAGCCTCGGACGTTATCAGGAAGGCTATTCCAGAGTTTAGGAGCTATAAATGAGAAGGCTCGACCTCCTTTACTCGACTTTGCTATTCTAGGTACTACCAGAAGCCCTGAGTTTTGGGACCTTAAAGAGCGAGTTGGATTGTAGCAAGACAGAAGGTTGGTTAGATAAACAGGAGCTCGATTATTTAAAGCTTTATATGTAAGAAGCAATATTTTAAATTCAATATGAAACTTAACAGGCAGCCAGTGTAAGGAGGATAACATTGGGGTGATGTGATCAAATTTTCTAGACCTGGTAAGAACTCTGGCAGCTGCATTTTGTACTAGCTGAAGTTTGTTAATAGAGGATGCTGGGCAGCCAGCAAACAGTGCATTACTTGTATTTTGGAATTAGTGCAAAAAATAAGAATAAATAAAGGACATAAAATATTGAGGAATTCTGCATCATGTCTGATTGATTCCAGTAACACATACAGCAGTTATAAACAGAGATGTGTGCTTGTTTTACAGAAGTAAACACTGTGTAATGCTGCGTGTTGTTAGTGTGTTTAGCTCATTGTTTTGTGGGTGATAAAGTGTGTTTGCTAGTGTTCTGGAGGAATGAGTTTGTTTGAGAGCTGAATAAAGTGTTGTGGTAGTTGTAGTGCATTCTGAATGGGAAATGAACTGCTTTGCCAAGCTGAAAGTCGGTCAGGAGAATTGTGTGAAGAGTTCTGCAAAAGTGACCTGAGTGTTGAGAAATGTGTCCTAGTGTCTGGAAAAGCTGTAATTAAGTCATGGTGAATCTTTACTGTCTGTTTTGCTGTAACTGATTAAAAAACTTTATTAGTAATGTCTGATTTATTTCTTTATTGTACTTACCTTCCATTTTTTAACTAGTGAAGAAACTGAGTAATTTTGGGCACCATTAATTGGAGTAAAAGGAGTCAAAAAGTCCAGCGTGTGTGTGTCTGTGTGTTTATCTGTCTGTGTGTGTGTACATGAATGTGTGTGTGTGCACCTGGTGTAGTCATCGTTGTCCTTGTGTGGTCGTTGTTTTGTTTCTCTTGAGTAAATCAGCGTATAAATCATCCAGAAGGCAGAGTTGTGGAAATGTAAAACTGTAGAATATTTACTGTGAAGGTTGGCTTTAGCTGTCTGTGTGTGTGTGTGTGTGTGTGTGTGTGTGTGTGTGTGTGTGTGTGTGTTTACTTATGCGATTCTTGTGCGTGTTCTTGTGTTTTTGCTTAACAGTGTGTGTTTCTCTGTGTGTGTGTGTGTGTGTATGCATGTTTGTTTCTGTGTGTGTGCGTGTGTGTTTCTCTCTCTGCGTGTGTGCGTGCGTGTGTGCGTGCGTGTGTGTGTGCGTGTGTGTGTGTGTGCGTGTGTGCGTGCATGTGTGCGTGCGCGTGCGTGTGTGCGTGCGTGTGTGCGTGCGTGCGTGCGTGCGTGCGTGTGTGTGTGTGTGTGTGTGTATGCATGTGTGTTTCTGTGTGTGTGTGTGTGTGCGTGTGTGTTTCTCTCTCTGTGTGTGTATGCATGTGTGTGTTCTGTTCTGCTTTGTTCTCTGTCAGCTGGAGGTCAGTGTGTGTTCGCATCAGTGTGTGTGTGTTCAGCTTTAAACTCTGCTGGGAGTGTGTGTGAACTGTTTTCAGTGTGGTCATGGCGGTATTAGAGTGTATATGTGTGTGTGAATACAGATGCTTAGGTTAGTGTGATGATGGATGAGACACACACACACACTGTCCCAGTTTCGTCTTTACACCTCAGCAGTTAATCAACATTTTTTTGTTCGTTCATTCATTCATTCATTCATTCATTCATTCATTCATTCATTCGTTCATTGGTTCATTGGTTTGTTTGTTCATTCATTCGTTCATTCATTTATTTGTTCATTCGTTCATTTGTTTGTTCGTTCGTTAATTTTTTCGTTCGTTCGTTCGTTCGTTTGTTTGTTCGTTTGTTCGTTCGTTCATTCATTTTTTCATTTGTTCATTAGTTTATTCGTTCATTCGTTCGTTCATTCTTTCGTTCGTTCATTTGTTCATTAGTTTATTCGTTCATTCGTTCGTTCATTCTTTCGTTCGTTCATTTGTTCATTAGTTTATTCGTTCATTCGTTCGTTCATTCTTTCGTTCGTTCATTTGTTCATTAGTTTATTCATTCGTTCATTCATTCATTTGTTCGTTCATTTATTCATTCATTCTGAAATGGAGGGGTTCGTAGATGTATTAACTTGCGTGTGAAACACAATAGGCAGTCGGTCAGAACTGAGTGAGATGGTTTCTTAATTGAAGAGAGGCACTCAGGATATTTAGATATGATTTAGGTTTACTGATAGACTTGGTATACAAATGGAACATATGTGTGGTTTTTTTAAGACACGCACACTGTAACACAGTATACCACCAGTGCCTGTTATGTCCCTTTTTGCCGAGTGAGTTAGATAGCAGGTGTGTTATCCAGCGTTATCTCTCGTGTGCACTGTCACTCTCAACTATTTCTTTGCTCAGCCCACCTCAATGATGCTGTGTTGCATTGTGCACACTGATTGGTTGGTGTCATCCGGGACTTGGACATCAGCGGTCCTTTTGCACACATTCATTTATTAATTCGTTCATTCATTCGTTCATTCATTCGTTCGTTCATTCATTCATTCTTTCATTCATTTGTTCATTCATTATTTTGTTTGTTCATTCATTAATTTGTTCATTCATTCATTCATTCATTCGCTTGGTCATTAGTTTGTTCATTCGAAACACCCATACACACTCATTCACACACACACACACACACACACACACACACACACACACACACACACACACACACACACACACACACACACACACACACACTCATACACTACGGCCAATTTAGTTAATCAGTTCCCCTATAGCGCATGTGTTTGGACTGTGGGGGAAACCGGAGCACCCGGAGGAAACCCACACCAACATGGGGAGAACATGCAAACTCCATACAGAAACACCAACTGACCCAGCCGGGACTTGAACCAGCAACCTTCTTGCTGTGAGGCAATCGTGCTACTCACTGTGTCACTGTGGTGCCCCCAAAAGGAGATATTTATTTTAAAATAAAGGTCAATATTAATATCCTCTTTAAGCAATATTAGTTTTGGATTGTCTACAGAACAACCCACTGTTATACAATGACTAGCCTAATTACCCTAACTTTACCCTAATTAACCTGGTTAAGCCTTTAAATGTCACGATAAGCTGAATACTAGTGTCTTGAAGAATATCTAGTCTAATATTATGTGCTGTCATCATGGCAAAGAGAATATCCATTAAACAGCGCTTAATAATATTTGAAAAATAGTAATTTTCACAGGAAGGCTAATAATTAGTTTTAATTATTATATTTAAACAGTTACTACTGGGCTACTAATTATTATTGGTAATGAAATGATAAAAAAAACCCTATTTCTCTCAGGCGTTTATTCAGTCCTCTCAGATTCCTTATTAACTAGCAAATGTTCCCATGGTGGGTTTGTAATTAGCACTTGAGCGTACATTAGCTGTTAAACGCTCATTAGCGATGCGGAGGTTATTGATTTAGCGCAGGCCTGTTTCTGCTCACGTCTCATTCATCCCCATTTGAGCGTCTCTCTGCCTCATTGGTTTCCTGATAGAGATAAACCACTTCTGCTCACTCGCAATCTCCTGAGTAATTCATTTCACTCACAGCGCAGAAAATCCAGGCGACGGATCACATTAATACTGCAGCTCCAGAATGAAGACGTATTAGTCTGAGAGACGCAGAACAGACCAACAGCGAGACTCTGAAATATCTGCTGTTTCACATCAACTACCCAAACAGAACCACAAAATTCAGATATTTGTGGAGGCTGTTACTGTACTACAAACAGTTTAATCAGTGTATACATACAAACATATCTACACTCACTGGCCACTTTATTAGGTACACCATACTAGTACCGGGTCGGACCCCCTTTTACCTTCAGATCTGCCTTAATCCTTGGTGTCAGAGATTCAACAAGCTTTTGGAAATATTCCTCTGAGATTTTGCTCCATATTGACATGATAGCATCACACAGTTGCTGCAGATTTGTCAGCTGCACATCCATGATGCCAATCTCCCGTTCCACCACATCCCAAAGGTGCTCTATTGGATTGAGCTCTGGTCACTGTGGAGGCCATTTGAGTACAGTGAACTCATTGTTATGTTCAAGCAACAATACTCAGGTAGGCTGTGGCGTTGACACCATCCTCAATTGGTACTAATAGACCCAAAGTGTGCCAAGAAAATCTCCCCCACACCATTACACCACCACCACCAGCCTGAACCGCTGATACAAGGCAGGATGGATCCATGCTTTCATGTTGTTGAGGCCAAATTCTGAGCCGAGCACCTGAATGTACAATATGACATGTATTGTTCTCTGATGAGTCCACCTTCACTGTCTTTCCTACATCTGAGAGAGTTACAGTATGGAGAAGCTCCAAAGAAGTGTCCCACCCAGACTGCTGATGCCCAGAGTGAAGCATTGACTCAATATCATGGCAATCCCTAGGCCAAATTCTGGTGCTAGATGGGCTCTGGGTCACTCCCAAGGACTACCCAACCATTCTGGAGGACTATGTGACCCAATTGGTTAAACATTATTTCCTGGAGGTTACGCTGTGTATCAGGATGATAATGCACAAATACACACAGCAGGACTGGAGAGAGAGTGGTTTGACAAACATAAAAGTCAAGTTGAAAATCTCCCATGGCCTGCACATTCACCAGGTCCAAATATTATTGAGCACTGTGGGTTGTTTTGAAGGAGTGAGTCAGGAAAGGGTTTCTTTCAGCACTATCATGTAGTGGCCTGACCCCTATTTTAAAGAAGAACACCAACTGATGCTGGATTGTCTGCAAAAGGAGGCCCTGCACCATACTGATGATTTAGTATGCTCTAAACCCAAGCGTTTTGGTGTCATTGTCCAACCCCAATATATATTCACAAGTTAGAAATCAGAATACAAAAGTCTCTATTTATTTATCTGCACCAAAACATGCTTTAGTGTAGTGTAAAAATATTCTCGATTTCTTCAGTTGTTTTCCTCTCAGACCATGACATTATATCTTGTAAAGAACAGGCGCTGCTTTTTACGCCTGTTTTCATTCAGACTCTGGGAAACTCTGCTGATTTTACGGTGCTGAAGGACAAAAATGCTTCAGGTAAAGTCCTGCTCTGAAAGCCAGTTTCATTTGCCTGAGCTTTGTTATAGGAAATGAGAAGCCACGTAATTGGTGAAATCAAAATCTAGAGATAAAGAAAACAGCCTCCTGCTGCAAAATATGGGAAATCAAGAGTAAAATAGCTGAAACTTTCTGATGCCCTACAATAAAAACTAAATTAAAGTGAATCATGCTTGTGAAATATCCAAACATTTCTAAAGGAGAGACATTTACTGAAGAAGCAGAATGGCATCAGGAATTATGTTACGCTTTCTGGACAATGTATAACAGATTTGTGGGTTTATTCAATTCAAGTTACTTTGTATTACAGGTTTATGCTTAAAACAAGACCAAAATATCTGTTGCACTATTGGTTGGGTTTAGGGAAGGGTTTAGGTCAGGGGTTCGATAGGAGATCTGTACAGTAAGCTCAATCTTCTCTTGGATACAAGAAAGACATTTATCTGAAATGTACAATGAAATGCACCCTAAGTAACATATTTCACATTTGCAAAAATGTAGACAGCGCCCTCTTGTGGTCTTTACATCTGAACCAAACAAACTGACCCTAAGTAACGTATTTCTAATTATCTGAACATTATACAGCACCCTCAAGTGGATTTGTCATTAGAAATGTACAACAAATTGCATCCTAAATAACATTTCAGATTTGCAAACTTAAACAGCGGATTTTCATTTAAAACGTACAACAAAATGCACCCTAAGTACTTTAACTTACTTCAGATTTGCAAATGTAGACAGTGCTCTGTAGTGGATCTGTCATTTGAAATAAACAAAGAAATTCACCCTAAATTACATATTTTAAATCATCAAATATGTAGACGGCGCCTTCTACTGGATTTATATCTGAAACATGCAGACGTACCCGAAGTAACATATTTCAAAATTAATTATAATGTTGACAGTAGCCTCTAGTGGATTTGACATGTGAAATTCGCTCTCAAAATGTTGACAGCGCCCTCTTGTGGATTTGACACGTGAAACATACAAACAAACTGACCCTAAGTAACATATTTCTAATTATCTGAAATTTATACAGCGCCCTCCTGTGGGTTTGTCATTTCAAACGTACAACAAATCGCACCCTAAATATCTTATTTCAGATTGGCAAACGTAAACAGTGCCCTCTAGTGGATTTGACATCTGAAACGCACCAAAATGTACACAAGATAACATCTTTCAAACTATCAACAAATGTAGACAGCACCATCTAGTGGATTTGGTATTTAAAATGTACATCAAAACACAACCTAAGAAACATATTTCAGATTCACGAAATGTAGACAGCGCCCTCTAGTGTGGAACATACAACAAAACGCACCTTAAATAACATGTTTTAAATGATCAAAACTGTAGTGATGGCCCTCTGCTGGACTTTTATCAGAAATGTACAACAAAATGTAACCTAAGTAACTTATTTCAGATTTGCAAATGTAAACAGCGCCCTCTAGTGGATTTGTCATCTGAAACACACCAAAACGCACCTTAAATAACATTTTAAATGATCAAAACTGTAGTGATGGCCCTCTACTGGATTTTTATCAGAAATATACAACAAAATGCACCCTAAGTGACTTATTTCAGATTCGCAATCATAAACCGCACCCTGTAGTGGATTTGTCATCTGAAACACAACTAAACGGACCCTAAATAACATATTTTAAATGGTCAAAACTGTAGTGATGGCCCTCTACTGGATTTTTATCAGAAACACAACAAAATGTAACCTAAGTAACTTATTTCAGATTTGCAAACGTAAATTTCGCCCTCTAGTGGATATGTCATCTGAAACACAACAAAATGCACCTTAAATAACATTTTTTAAATGATCAAATATGTAGTGAGCGCCCTCTGCTGGATTTTTATCAGAAATATACAACAAAATGGAACCTAAGTAACTTATTTCAGATCCACAAATGTAAACAGTGCCCTCTAGTGGATTTGTCAGCTGAAACACACAACAAAGCGCTGCCTAAAAAAACATTCATTCACTCATTTTCCTTCGGCTTAGCCCTTATTTATCAGGGGTCGCCACAGCGGAATGAATCGCCAACTTATCCAGCATATGTTTTACGCAGTGGATGCCCTTCCAGCTGCAACCCAGTACTGGGAAACACCCATACACACTCATTCACACAAGGATTTTAATTTGAAATATACACCCAAACTGCCCCGACGTAACGTATTTCAAATGATCAGAAATGAAGGAG
Organism: Danio aesculapii; assembly: GCF_903798145.1. Classification (NCBI taxonomy): domain Eukaryota; kingdom Metazoa; phylum Chordata; class Actinopteri; order Cypriniformes; family Danionidae; genus Danio; species Danio aesculapii. Next base: position 5,867,827 of record NC_079444.1, on the reverse strand, counting down.
CTTTTTGAAGAGTCAAAGACCTCTGAGAAGAAAAAGAGGCTGCTGTTGCTGAAATATGAGTAATGTTTTCATTATCAGGGTCACTAGTCTAGTTATAAACTGGAGATTGAGGACGGATTGTTGACTGTGTGTGTGAGAGTGTGTTTACCCCCATGTGGGCTTCATCTTGCTGTGCATTAAATAAATAAAGGTTCAACCGTACAAACACAAAAGGAAAACTCCACTGATGTGAAGAGCGTTTCAATAGACAGGGGGAAAATGTAAGCTTTGAAACTCTTACAATCCATCCTAGACAGAGATTAGACATGGATATGGAGACTCGAGGTGCAATCATCACAACATAAATCCAGTATTGTACAGTAAGCATGTAAAGCTGCTCCTCCAGATGTTTATCCTCGACAGTATATCCTCATATGCTGATGCTGCAGTGTCTATAGAAAATGAAGAGGCCCTTCATCTGTTTCACAGCAGAATAGGACGGTTTTCGGTGTTATTCAGCACAAATATACAGTTGAAGGAAAAATTATTGGTGAAATTAAAATTATTTCTATATATTTGTGACCTGTAGTTATCCTCATATCCTCATGATTATTTTAGGATATGAGGATGGCTATTTTCACAGTATAAACCCTTCAGTCTTCTACAACAGTGCTGAACCACACATCAGCTCTGCAGATAAACCTTTCGGGCTTTATTCTGTGTTAACAACCTCCTGCATGTACTGTATCCCTAACTTATATTTTTGGCACATGTGTTCAGAGTTTTGACAGGCCCACAGTACTGTAGGTTTGCAGTTGTTCTCCACAAAGCCGAGTGAAAACTCTTGATAAGTCTGCAGAGCAGCGCGTGTCAAAAACCCACCAGCTCATGCTTTGAAATGGAGATCAGCTTTTCCTGTTGTCTTGCTGTCATCTTTTACTTCATCTTCTGCATGTCCAGCATGTTGTATTTTTCATCCCATAATAACCGTCGCGTTCTGAGAGACCTCCGTGATTGATGATCTGAATGATGGGCTTTTATTTCATGACCACTTCATGCCCTGTTTGGTGACCCAGCTGACGCTGGAGAAATGTGTACAAATCCAGCAGCGGATCAAATATTTAGCTGGAGGCTCAGATTCAGGAGAAGAATACAGATCCCCGGCTGTGTCTTTCAGCCTGTCAAACCCGCAACAGTGAATGATTTATCAAAGGGTAAAGGGTGGCGACTTCCAAGAAAAAAGTTCACTTCTGGAGTGTATTGTTGCCTGTGAACTCTTAAAGCTGCGCTGTGTACAGTATGGAGGATCATCACTGGAAACTCACCGAATAAGAGTCGCAATCCTGACCAAAAGAACAGTTAATATTATGAGTTTATAATCAGGAAAGTCTGCAAGTCATTGGTTCATCCATCCATCTGTCCATCCCTCTATCTCTCCATCATTCCATCCATCCATCTCTCCGTCCGTCCGTCCGTCCCTCCATCCATCATCCATCCATTTATCTCTCCTCTATCCATCTGTACATCCATCTATCTATCCAATCCAATCACCCATCACTCCAGTTCTCCATCCATCCATCCTTTCATCCATCCCTCCTTTTTTTATCCATCCACCCCTCTGTTTGTCTACCTGTCCAGACCTCCCTCCATCCCTCCATCCCGTTGTCTATCCATACATCCATTCCTTTATCCCTTTGTCCATCCCTCCACTCCTCCATCTGTTCACCCATCTGTCCATCCATCCATCCATCCATCCATCCATCCATCCATCCATCCATCCATCCAACCATCCATCCATCTCTCCATCCGTCCGTCCATCCATCCCTTTATCCATTCATCCATCCCTCCATCCTTCCATCTATCCACCCATCTTTGCATCTATCCACCTTTTCATCCATCCATCCCTCTATCCCTTCATCCATGCGTCCTTCCCTCCATTTGTCCATCAGCCCATCTCTCCGATCATTCAATAATGCTTCCATCCCTTTGTCCCTATATCCCTTTGTCATCCCTACATCTGTTCGTCCGTCTGTCCATCCATCATCCATCTATCCATCCATCCCTTCATCTTTCCCTCCATCCCTTCAGCATTTATGCTTCCCTCCATCCCTTCATTCATCCATTCATCCCTTCATTTGTCCACCCATCCATCCCTCCTTCCACCATCCTTTTATCCATCCATCCATTCATCCCTCCATCTGTTTCTCTGTCTGTCCATTTATTTATCCACCCCTCCATCTGTCCATCCCTCAATCTTTCCAACCATCCATCTATCCCTTCATCCATCCTTCCATTCCTTCACCATTCGTCTATCCATCCATCCTTCTGTCCGTCCATCTATCCATCCATCCATCCATCATCCCTCTCCATCCATCCATTCCTTCACCATTCATCCATCCCTCCATTCCTTCATCCATCTATCCATCCTTGTCCATCCATCCTTCTGTCCGTCCATCTGTCCATCCATCCATCCATCCCTCTATCTCTCTATCGATCTATCCCTCTATCTCTCCATCTATCCATCCATACATACATCCCTTCATCCATCCCTCCAGTTTTTCATCCATTCATCCATCCACCCCTCTGTTTGTCTACCTGTCCATCCCTTCATTCATAATCCCTCCATCCATCCATTCATCCATCCATTCCTCAATCCCTTTATCCAGCCGACCCTCCATCTCTTTGTCTATCCATTCATTCCTCTATCCCTTTGTCCATCCATCCCTCCATCTCTCCATTCATCTGTCCATCCATTCCTTTATCCATTCATCCACCCCTCCATCTGTCTGTCTATTCGTCCGGCTGTCCATCCCTCTATCTATTCATCCACTTATCCATACATCCATCCTTTTATCACTCCATCTATCTATTTGTCCATCCGTCCATCAATCTCTCTTTTCATCCATCTATTCTTTCATCCCTTCATCCATCCATTCATCTATCAATCCATGCCTCCCTTTGTCCATCCATCCCTCCATCTGTTTGTCCGTCTTTACATCTCTTCATCTATCCCTTCATCTTTCCCTGCATCTCTTTATCCTTCCATTCATCCCTTCGCTTGTCCACCCATCCATCCCTCCTTCCACCATCCTTTCATCCGTTCATTCACCTATCCATCCCTTTGTCCATCCATCTATTCCTCCATCTGTTTCTCTGTCTGTCCATTTATTTATCCATCCATCCATCTGTCCATTCCTCCATCTTTCCATTCATTTATCCCTTCATCTATCCTTCTATCCCTTCTCCATTCATGTATCCCTCATTTCTTTATTCTTCCATCCATCTGTTCATTTATCTATCCAACCCTGTCGATCCACACATCCATCCCTCCTACCACCATCGCTAAATCCGTTCATTTATCTGTCCATCAGTTTGTCCATCTATCTATTCCTCCATCTGTTCATCTGTCCATCCATCCATTCATCCATCCATCCATCCATCCATCCCTCTATCTCTGTCTAGTCATCATCCCTCCTTTCTTTTATCCATTCATCAATCCCTCCATCTGTCCAACCGTCCATCCATCTCTCCATCCAGCCATCTTTCCATCTATGCATCTATCCCTTCATCCAGCCCTCTATCCCTTAATCCATCCATCCATCCCTCTGTTTGTCCACCAGTCCATCCCTCAATCCATTCCTTAATGCTGCATCCCTTTGTCCGTCTATCCCTTCATCTGTCCATTCATCCATCTATCCATCCTTCCACCCCTCTGTCTTTCCATCTCTTCATCCATCTCTTCAACCATTAACCCATCCCTTTGTCCGTCCGTTCATCCATCCATCCCTCCATGTGTCCATCCCTCCAGCCACCATCCCTCCATCTGTCATCTGTTCATTCATCCATCCATCTGTCCATCCCTCAATCTTTCCATCTATCCCTCCATGTGTCCACCTGTCCATCCACCATCCACTATCTGTCCATCCATTCATAGATCCATCCATTTGAACTATGAAGTAAATGATTATGTTTTACTAATGTTTATATATTTGTATTGTAAGGAAGTGATTTATTTTCACAGTTTTTAGCCAACTGCCATCTGACGAATCAATCTGTCTGAATCAGAATCTCTGAATCTATTTACTGTTCATTAAGAGCTCAAAGGAATCGTTTCTGAACTGAACTGAACTAGTCACAGTGTTCATTTTCTGTGTAATTTGTTCACACACAATCAATAGATCCTAATGAAACTGTCACTGCAGACGAAATGTTGTCTGGTGGACACGGCCTTCAACTCCACACAATCTCTTCTTAAGTTAATTAAAGTTAAATTAGACTATTGATGTTTTGACTGAAACTCCAGTGGCATCTCATGCATCTCTGAGACCAAACGCAATTTTAATCCGCTTAATTACTCTATATCATACTGCCATATGCAAACAAATAGAATTATTATATGTTTATTATTATTGCACACAAACTCACACAAACAGTCACATTCATTCTTGTTTATTTATTTATGAAATTGCAATAAAATTATTATTATTGCTTGTTTTTTGTTTAATTAATTAATTAATTTATATGGAAAAGTTAAATATTTTTATTTAATTGTTGTTGTTTTTTTGCACTAAACAAGTAGCAATATTTATTTTTTATTTGTTTATTTGTTTATTCTGAAAAGTACTGTAACATTATTATTATTATTATATAAAAGTTTCACAGTGAAGTAAACATTCTTTAGTTTATGTATTTGTTTATTTACTCTGACAATTGCTATAAATTATTTATCATTATTATTCTTCTTCTTATTATTATTCTTATTATTATTATTATTATTGCGCACAGAAAAGTTCAGTAGTGATATTCGTTCCTCTGTGGTTTGTAAAACTCATCCGCTGCTTCTTGGAAACACATCTCAAGGGTCACTGGCTTTAATAACAGCCATTACACTGCTTGAGGAAAGGAAATCTAAAACTTGTTGGAAGTCTATTTAATCATTGATTTCCTCTTATCAGGTATTGGCACGCAGGAGGACAGAAGTCAAGAAGTCATTTGTGCTGAAATAAGCTTTCTGAAGGCACCACTGACTGCTGAAATCATACACATCACCAGCAGGTGAAAGCAGATCAGCAGACAGATTTATCCCATGCTCTTCTCAACAAAACACACAAATATCAGCTTTCACACAGTCTGGGCTCAGCGCTGAGCATCTGACCTGAGTGCAGATGTGGTGTTGTGGCTGTCGAGCATCAGATGCTCAAACAAAAACACAAGCATGATCGAGTTCTCAGTAATGTTCATTAGCATTAAAATGCTGTAGTGAACCATACTGTTTTGAGCTGTTTGGACCGATCTGTTGTGGTGATTCTACAGCTGCTATGGTAACACAACAACTGTAGCAATTGATCTGTTGTGGTGATTCTACAGTTGCTATGGTAACACAACAACTATAGTAATGTAAACAAAATAGCCAATACTGTATGGCATCCATCCATCCCTCCATTCTGTTTATTCTTCTGTCCATTCATTTTTCTTTCTTTCCATTCATCAGTTCGTCCATCCATCCATCTGTCTGTCCATCCATCTGTCCTTCTGTCCATGTTTGACCATCCATCCATCCATCCATCCATCTGTCTGATCATCCATCCAGCTGTTTGTTCATCCCTCTGTCCATCTATTAGTCCATCCATCCATCCATCCATCTATTCATCCTGTTCATTTATCCATCCGCTCATCCTTTTGTCCATCCATCTTTCTTTCTTTCCATCACCCCAATGTTAATTCATCCCTATTTACATCCAACCATTCATCCGTCTGTCCGTCCGTCCATTCATCCCTCCATCAATCCTTCTGTTCATCTATCTATCCATCCATCAATTTGTCTGTTAGTCCTTCATTCTTTACATTCATTTGTTCTTTCTTTCTATTCATCCCTTTGTCCAGCCATCCTTTTGTACATCCAACTATTCATTCATTCGTCCATCCATCCATCCATACTTCCATCCATTTGTCTTTTTGAACATCCATCCATCCATCCATCCATCCATCCATCAGTCCTTCCGCCCATCTATGTCCATCCATCCATCCATCCATCCTCTTCGTCTGTTTATCCATCCATTCATCCTTTTGTCCATCCATCTCTTTGTCCATTCATCCCTTTGTACGTTCATCCATCCAACTGTCCCTTCATCCATCCATTCATCCATGCTTCTGTCCATCCATCCATCTGTCCGTCTGTCTGTTAGTCCTTCTTCCTTTCCATCCATTCATTTTTTCCTTTCTTTTCATCCATCCCTTTGTCCATCCATTCATCCTTTTGTACATCCAACCATTCAATTATTTGCCCATCCATCCATACTTCTATCCATTTGTCTTGTTCATTTGTCCATCCATCCATCCAACTTTCTTTCCATCCATCCATCCATACCTTCATCCATCTGTCCTTCCACCCATATATCTATCTGTCTATTCATCCATCCGTCCGTCCGTCCATCCATCCATCCATCCTCTGCGGTTGTATGAACACAGTGTGTTTTCTCCTTCAGATTCTCCTCTTGTTTTGCCCACATGTTCTGTCATCAGACCAGTTTCTGATCCACATGTGGGCCAGTAAATACAGGCAAAATAACGGCTGGCAGATAGCCAGACTCCACACAGACTTCATTACCTCCTGTATATAAGTTAAACACAGCTTCCCCTGGCAGGAATTACATTATTACACATCTGATGACGGTTAAAATCATTTAATACGGAGCCGTTTTCAGGCTGTGACATTTGAGAGGAAGATATCTCTATATGCGTGAAACAAAGAGCGCTCGTATTTATGCTAATTTCTTCATGCAACGTATTCTTATATCTGCTTAAATCTTATGACATGATCAATACATGCAAATGTCCCTATTAAAGCACTGTAACCTTTCAGACTGTGAAGAATCCGACCTCCTCCTCCTTCTTCTCAAACCTTTTGGAAATATAGGAAAACGGTCAGCGCATGCATGAGAGATTAACCTTTACCAAACACCAAATAGTTGGCAGAAATGTCACCGCACTGTATATCTCTTCATTTTTTTCATCTCTTTTTGTTTCAATGGTCCTTGTAAATGTGTAGCATGAAGGCCTGAATTCACATTATTTCACTTTATTAGCTTCTAAAAGTGAATCATAAATACAGTTGAGGGCAAAATTAATTGCCCTCCTGTACAATACTTGTTGTGATTCTTGATGAATTAAGGATTTTTTCACAGTATTTTCTATAATATGTTTTCTTCTGAAGAAAGTCTGTTTTGTTTTATTTTGGCTAGAATAAAAGCAGTTTTTAATTGTTTTAAAGCCATTTTAAGGTCAATATTATTAGCCCCCTTAAAGGTATGTAAGTTTAATATCCAGTGATTGAACTAGGTATTGCATGACTGGTGCTAAACACACACACGTGCAGGTTGCCAGATTGACAACATCAACAAAAGTGTGCCAAACTATCGAGCCTAAAGGCTGATTTAAGGCTGATTTAAGTCATGTTATAAAGAAAAGCCATGGCTTGTGATAGAAGGAATATTTTCCAAATTAAAAGGAGTTTTTGTCCTAACCAGCACCTGAAATTAATATATATGAAACGGCTTCTATTTCTAGCAGCTGAACAACAGAAAACTTGATGACATGATCAACTCCGGGACATCTCATGTGCTTTATTCAGTGTTAAATGCTAATAATGTGAGTCTGAATGCCATTTTACATCACAATTATTGCCATAGACTGAAAGCAGCAGCAGATAGTTCAGCTCAGATCTGGAGAATAAAATAAACTGTCTGAGATTCAGTGCAAACCAACACATATCAGAGATTCATCATTTGCATTTTATAATGTTAAAGAGGTTAATATGTACTTACTAGATTATAAACCTTACCATTTTCAATTCAATTCCCCTTTATTTGTATATCGCTTTTTGCAATGTAGATCGTGTCAAAGCAGCTTTACATTGAAGATCATAGTAAACTGAAACAGTGTCAGTTCAGTTCAGTTCAGTTCAGTGTGGTTTAATAATCACTACTGAGAGTCCAAACACTGAAGAGCAAATCCATTGTGATGAAAACGAGTCCACCAGCTCGTCTTCAGGGGGAAAAATGTGAGTTCGTAAGGGGAAAAAATAATGTCTTACACGCAAAGCACTGTGGTGCAAGGTGATTATTTACAGTGCCAAAAAGTCCATCCACAGTGAAGGTATGTACATGTGCTAACAAAGAAAATCCAAAAAAAGTACCAAAGAAACAACAAATAGGAAAATAAAATCTGAATAAAAAAAATATAGGCACCACAGTAGCACTGTTGCGTCGACTTGGTAAACAAGTGTTGTTTGGTAGTTGGGCGCTGGCCTAAAAAGCCCAAACTCCCGCCCATTTTTGGGCTATAACATTTACAGGTAAGTTTTAACTTTAACAAATACACAAACATTGAAAAACTTAACATTCAATCCACAATTCACATTAAACACACAAAGAAAAAATCCCTAATATATAATTAACAGCGAAACATAAACTTTCTTAATATAATTAAACACATAATACACACTTCATGAACACAGAACACATATTTACAAACATAATGGTTGGGTCAGCTTCCGATCGCAGTGCACATGCGCACACAATCCCATGCAATCTTACACCGGCACTTCAAATGTGCTCGGTTTGACCGATCGCGACCGGAAGTCTGACTATGCCCACACAGACAAAGACCAAACGAAAAAGACGACACAACAGGTGAAGTGGAGGTGTATGAAATGCCTATGAATCAGTGGATTTATGGAAATATGTCCATGTGCTATGGAGATCGTGTGTGCACCGGCTCCTCCGATAGCGGCAACGGCAGGTAGGACCAATACGATGAATGAATAAGGTAAGTGGGCCTGTGAGTATGTCTGCGCGTCTGTGTATGTGTGTAAGTATGCGTGTGCATGTAACTGACAGTGCTGCTTTCCCAGCGGTGACAGTTAACGTGACTTTATCACACCATCGATGCGCAGCTCTACAGACCCCGAACCATGCAAGCCAGTGGCGACAGCGGCGAGGAAAAAACTTCACCAATTGGCGAAAGTGAAGAATTAAAAAACCTGGAGAGAAACCAGGCTCAGATGGGCACAACCATTTGTCCTCTGGCCAAACGTCTTGTGCAGAGCTGCAGTCTAGGTGCCGGAGGCTGGAGAAGCTGGCTGTCAGCGAAGACTCGTCTGTCCCTGGAGCGTCTCCCTGGAGCAGTCTCATGCTCTCCACTCCTCCATAACCACCACAGCAGCTGCTCTGGATATGGCCTGGTCCAGGATTATGGAAACCTTGGGATCGTCTCGTCGCTGATCTTGGATCGAATCAGTGGCGCTGCGTAGTCTCTGGGAGTGGTGCATGACTGGATCTTATAGTCCATGAAATGGCGAATTGGTAGTTCTATGCAATACTGTGGGTTTGCCAGCAATCTGCACAGGATGGATCGCTGGTGATCGTGAAACTCATCATGTAGTGTGTTACAATGTAACCTGCTCACCTAATGTTTACACTCGTAATATTTATATTATTTGTTAATAATAACTCTGAATCTGCATCTCATTTCGGGGTCTGCTACTGTCCACCGGAGTTCACATTATGGTTGCAGATGGATGCTTTAAGAGCCTTCATTACTGAATGAATGAAATACGCTATTCCATCAAGGTAACACGGGGTGCTGAAATATAGTTTGCTAAACTGGCATTGAGCGGGTGAGACAGACCAAAACAAAGACAGACATGTACAGGACATTCTCAAAGCAGAATCTTCTATCTGACTTCAGCATTGTTTTTCAGATAAACAAGAATGTTCACTGAGCATGTTGCTGAATATCTGCAAATATATTATGGTGTTTTTTTATGCTTTAGATGAGTCAAAAACAGACATACAGCAGCTTTAAGCAATATCTGTTTTGGATTGTCTCCAAAAAAAACCACTGTTATACAATGACTTGCCTAATTACCCTAACTTTACCCTAATTAACCTAGTTAAGCCTTTAAATGTCACTTTAAGCTGAATACTAGTGTCTTGAAGAATATCTAGTCTAATATTAGGTTCTGTCATCATGACAAAGAGGAAATAAATCAGTTATTAGAGATGAGTTATTAACACTGTTATGATTAGAAATGTGCTGAAAAAAATATTTCAGTTCAACAGAAATTGTGGAAAAACAATAAAAGGATCAAAATTGAACAGGGGATAATAATTCTGCCTTCTGCTGTATATATTGCATCAGCAGTAAATGGATTTTGATTTAGGGATGTTTCTGATGTGTGTACAGTAGCAGCGAGAGATCTCTCTATCTCTTAGTGTAATTGAGTTTCTGTCCTCTGACTGAAGGTCATTATAATTCATGATCGTGTGTGTCAGAAGAAGCATCATTACCCCAAATACTGACCTTACACACAGCATTCACACGGCATTCAGACAGCGCAGGACTGGAGGGATTTCACAGGGTTTCTGAAGAGATATGATGGATGTTTTCAGCAGATTGCAAAGTAATATCAGTAAATGAGCAGTTTTCAGTATTTTGTGGTTCATGATTTAATTTTTACTCATTTATTTCTGGTTTTAAGTTGCGTTATGGGACTTTGATCTTATTTATTCTAACAACTTTTAACCTTGAACTTACTTATGACCATTTTTGATAGTGTGCAGTGCTATGTTGTCTGTATTGGTGTTGTATATTACACTACAGAAGCCTTAAATAAACCGCAGCACATTTTCTGTTATTTCACACACTCATTTCTCTGGATATTATATTATATCAAACGCCTAAAATGTCAATAAAATGTTAAATTGTCAATATCAAAAGTGGACAGATCAGAGATCAACATCCCATAATACAATTCACAACCAGAAATAAACACAGAACACACTAAATACAGAGATTGCTCATTAGCAGATTATTGTTTTACAGTGCAGTCAAGGCTTTCAATGCAGACAATCTCTCCAAACGTGCATCTGAATGGGTGAAAAGGTCAGACGTCTGCGTTTATGAAGGATCTGATGTAAATCTATTCCCAAAACCTGCTGTTTCCTCCTTATACAGCTGTACAAATGTAAACACTGCTTGCTTTAATTGAACATTAGTATGAATAGGTACAAGACAAAATTATTCACCCTCTTATGCAATTTAAATTCTTTTCTAATTTTTCTCAAGTGCTGTTTAACACATTAGACACATTTTTTAAGCTTAATAGTTTTAGTAACTGTTACGTCGTCTTGATGTTAGGCTAGGGACTGAAGTAAATAACATTTATATTGGGACAGTTTTGTGTAATATGGGAGAAGAACCATGCATCAAGCAAAATACTGCCAAAAAGAGAATCATTATACAAAAATATACAAAGATAAACAGAAAATAGTATTAATGAGGAATAATAATATACATAACAAATAACACAAAAGGTAAATTATATACAATTTTATAATTTATATCCAATAAATAAACCCCGCAGGGTAAGAGGACAAAAGTGGCGCTGAAAGGAAAGAAAATAACAAAACCAAAAATCAAACTAACTCAGTATAATCCTTTTAACTAACTGAAAACAAAGTAATCAAAAACAAGTCTTCCGCGTTTATATGCTCTAACTTACCCACTCAACTTAACAGAAAAATACAATCACTCCTAAACCTGGTGTGTCTATACACAAGTTCGCTAAGTGATGTAAGGATTCTCCAAATCCCCTTGGGAAAAACAAAGAATATCAGCAAATAATCTCAAATTAAGAACAAAGAGAAAATGAAGGAAAATAAACAAGATGGCAATAACAACTATTGGCAAAGCAATATTAAGTACAAAAACAAAACAGAAGAAATAACCAGAGGCAAATTAAAACAGAACAAAACAGGAACGCAAAAGCCTCTGTCTGGCGTCCCACTCTTCGTCTTTTTAAAAACCTTACGACCACTCAGATTGGCCGCAGAAGCCGGCACATCACCGAAGATAATGATGATTGACTGATCCTGCAGCCAATAACAATTCGAAGGGGGTTCAGCCTGTAAAACCGAAGGGGAGAGAAGAGAGACACGATTACATGGACATCAGTACATGAGTTTACATGAGCTGCTTTTTGAGTGTTCCTTTCATGATCCTGTTTTACATGTTATAGCACATGATTAGATTAACGTCATTGCGTCACCGCGCTATCCGCATTTCCTCTGGAGTTTCATGTAATTTCGGGTGTTTCATTATTAATTTGTCGACTTTAACTGCAGTTTGGCTGCAAAATTCTCAGAGCGTAACACTCCCACACTCAAGAACACTCTCGAAAAAGCGCCAGACAGCACATTTCAGACCCCTTTAGTTATAGTTTTGGTCTATCAGAGACCACCTCATCAAACACTGATTTTGGTTGTACATTCGGGACAAAAAAACAAGAGGGTTATGATCGGTGAATACAGTGACAGGCAGACTGCAGGAACCAATGTATACTTCAACCTGCTGCAAAGCAAACAACAATGCAAGTGTTTCTTTTTGAGTTGTAGAATAATTTCTCTGGTGTTTATTACATTTTTAGAAATGCAGAAATATTGAAACAGAAAAGTAGAAACTTACAGAAGCTACTTCCTTTTGTCTTTGTTAAGATGAGAGTTCATTTGACTAGATATTTTGCAAGATACCAGTATTCAGCTTAAAGTGACATTTAAAGACTTGATGAGGTTAATTAGGCAAGTCATTGAACAACAGTGATTTGTTCTGGAGACAATAAAAAAATAATACTTTCTTAAGTGGACAAATTTACCTCTGCAGCATAAAAAAATCAACCCAGCATTATTAGTGCATTCTGGAAAATCTAAATAAAAACATTATAACAAATTAAAGACATTTTCAACTTCATTCATTCAATTTCCTTCAGCTTAGTCCCTTTATTTATCAGGGGTTGCCACAGCGGAATGAACCGCCAACTTATCCAGCATATGTTTTACACAGTGGATGCCCTTCCAGCTGTAACCCAGCACGCCAACACGGGGAGAACATGCAAACTCTACACAGAAACACCAACTGACTCAGCTGGGTCAACTTAATTCATTTACAGTAATTTTAGTGATAAATCAAATAGAAAAACTGCATATTTGGCAAGTCATAATTATTAAAAGTAAAAAATAATTATATTAGTATATTTGGAAATACTATACTTCACTTGGGAATAGAAAATAATAATAAATAATTAATAATTGTCTATAATCCAGGCAGCGCTGTGGTGCAGTGGGTAGCGCTGTTGCCTCACAGCAAGAAGGTTGCTGGTTTGAGTCCGGCTGGGTCGGTTGGTGTTTCTGTGTGGAGTTTGCATGTTCTTCCCTTGTTTGCGTGGGTTTCCTCTGCGTGCTCCCGTTTCCCCCACAAGTCCAAAGACATGCGGTACAGGTGAATTGAATAAGCTAAATTGTCCATAGTGTATGTGTGTGAATGTGAATGTATGGGTGTTTCCCAGTAATGGGTTGCAGCTGGAAGGGCATGTGCTACGTAAAACATGTGCTGGATAAGTTGGCGGTTCATTCCTCTGTGATGACCCTTGCTTAATAATGGGACTAAGCCAAAAAGAAAATAGATGAATGTCCATAATTCACACAAAGGCCCAAATTTGATGGACGTTAATGTAAAACATATGCTGGAATAGTTGGCGGTTCATTCTGCTGTGGCGAACCCTGATTAATAAAGGGACTAAGCCGAAGGAAAATGAATGAAGTATAAATAAAAGCAAAACTTTTGAAAAAGAATCTTTAGTTTATAATTATGCATCATTCCTCTTAAAACTCGTAATATAAGGTAAAACTGTCGTATACCAAGTTACATCAATAATAATAGGAAATACTGTGACATCACTTGGGAATAATTAAAAAAATAACTAAATTCAGGGCTAATAATGCCGTCCATAATCCACACAGAAGGCCTGAATTTGGTGCTCATTAATTTTAGTGTCTTGTTTTGAGTTGCACAAAGTTGTGAATCTCCACCGAAGTCCTTCTTGAAAGTTTAGCGTAATATAAACTTGTGAATATGTTGAGATTAAGCGTCCTCTGCGCAGGTTGAGGTTACACACTGAGCTCCTGCAGATGAGCGCGGGTCCGTCACAGGTAATAAATCTTCATGTGTCGGGATCAAAGCAGATCCAGGGTCAGTCCTTCAGCTGTCCTCCTGCACAACACTGCTGCACCATTTATCAAGAACATCGCTTCAAATTAACCCAAGATTCGTACGCTGTAAAGAACACAGGGTTCACTGAGAAGAACATGATTCATTGAATTTATTATGTTTATTTTTAGCTAACTGGTTGCAAACAATTTATATGGGCTGAATTTACACAAACACATTTAATATAGTAATGTTCAGCTTAATTTGTGTTGTTTTTCCTTCATCTTAGGCCCTTGTTTATCAGGATTCGCCACAGCGGAATGAACCGCCAACTATTCCAGCATATGTTTTAGACAGCTGATGCCCTTCCAGCTGTAACCCAGTACTGGGAAACACCCATACACACTCATTCACACACACACACACACACACACACACTCATACACTACGGCCAACTTAGCTCATCAGTTCCCCTATAGCGCATGTGTTTGGACTGTGGGGGAAACCGGAGCACGCGGAGGAAACCCACACCAACACTGGGAGAATATTCAAACTCCACACAAAAACACCAACTGATGCAGCTGGGACTCGAACCAGCAACCTTCTTGCTGTGAGGCCACAGTGCGACACCGCTGAGACACTTTGACACCCCTGTTTAATTTCAGTCCGTATAAATTACCAAATTTAATCCACCAAATAACTTACCAAATTTAAGTCGATTGAACATGAAACAATTAAGTTGTCCCAAAAAAAAAAACCCCTCAAGAATTGTTGTTTCAGCTCATTTTTAATAAGTAGTTTGAACAACCAGCAAATGTTGAAGTCAGAATTATTCGCCCCCCTGGGCAAATCAATGGGCCAACACGGTGGCTCAGTAGTTAGCACTGTAGCCTCAACAGTCCAAACACATGCGCTATAGGGGAATCGAACTGAATTAGCCGTAGTGTATGAGTGTGTATGGGTGCTTCCCAGTGCTGGGTTGCAGCTGGAAGGGCATTCAATGCATAAAGCATATGCTTGAATAGTTGGCGGTTCATTCTGCTGTGGCGGCCCCTGATGACTAAAGGGACTAGGGAAAATTAATGAATGAATGTTAACTTGGGGTGGATTAACTAATGTTATCAAGCATTAATTTGGATGTTAATAATGCATTAGTGAATGTTGAACGATGATTAATTAATGCTGTTCAAGTATTGTTTATAATTAGTTCATGTTAGTAAATACATTAACTAATGAAGTATTGTAAAATGTGACTGCTTACCAAATTCTCTCACACACACACACACACACACACACACAAGAGTTTTGCTGCTTGTTTAAACAACTTATTGAAAATGAGCTGAAACAAATTTCTTTAGTTTTTTTGGTACAAGTTAATTGTTTTATGTTCAATTCACTTAAATTGGGTGGATTTGTGTTGGGATAACATGAATAATTTGTGTTGAACCCTGCATTTTTTTACAGTGCAGCAAAAATCTAAATTCAAATTTATTTTAATTAATGAACAACCCAGCCATTATTAGAGTGTACTCCAGAAAAAAACATTGGGTCAAATTAAAGAAAGGCTTTAAAGCTTGACCATTTTCAGAATTAAATTAAAGATAAAATCTATTCACTATACAGTAAAAAAAGTTATAGTTTTGCAAAAGGCACAAAATTTCTCTTTGCTAGAGACTCTTACAATTCTGGGTTGTTTTAATTGTCAAATATGGACAAACCCTATTACTGGGTTAAAAAGTATCATTTAAGTTTAATTGAAACAATTCACCCTCATTGGATTTGTCCATATTTTACTCAACATAGGGTTAAAAACCTGAATTGTGTACGTTAAATACTAAAAACATTGGATCAAATAAAAGAAACTGCATCAAAGAATTAATATTTTCTCTATTGAAAACTGGAATAAATCAGTTAAAAAAAAACTCAAGTGCGAGAAGTTTTTATTCTAGAAGTGTTATACTGTATAGTGTGTGTAGTTAGGCAAAAGACACTAAACTCTGCTTTGTTAAAGTGTAAGTGTCTAAAAAATACTGGATCAAATATTGACAAATCCAACCATTGGGATAATAAATGTCATTTTAAATGAATAATTAACCCTACACTGGTTTAAAACAACCCAGCATTTTCAAGTGTACATTTAAATAAAAAGTTAATATATAATTATAGCTCAAATAAATGTGTTGTTTAGGTTTGCGACCAGCAGCCACGCTATAATCTGCCTAATGTACATCCAGCTGGTTGCAGAATAAACCCTTCAGTTATAAACAACAACAGCTGCTAATAAACCTGTCAGGCTGTATTCTGCTGGATCTACATTATTATTCTGTACTTATTATTTAAATGTACACATTTGTTGACAGTTGCTAGACTTTTGATCTGTTCTGTAGAAATGACTCAACCTATTAATTATACAGTCACATTATAATCATCTGTTAGCTGTTATTGTCAGTGTCATCAGCTGTATGTTGGCAGTGGGTGGAATTACTGACCTGCACCAATCCTCTGAGGAACGATCACTCATGTTATACGTGTGCCTTTTCATTTCATTTGTGAAACGTACTCTGACTTGTACAATAGTTCATATTTTTATTTATTTATCTATAAGTAGGTAAAAGGCTATCATTGTATGACAACTTGCCCTAGTATAGGTTTTATTTACTTTTACATGCATTTATTTATTTAGAAGATGTGTTTATCCCAAGTCACAATTTGAGGGTAAAGGAAACACTTCAAATCACCAGAAAAGCAATCCTATGTAGACACAGTGAGAAGTTTCTGCTAGTTTAGAATTGTTAAACAAACAATCAAGCAGGCCAAAAAGATACATACATCTGATGTGTCAGTATCCACATGAAAAATACAATACAGTAATTTATAACAAGTATACTACAGTATTACTACAGTGTAAAGTATACCGTAGTTAATCTGCTGTGATGATTATACAGCTGCTATGGTAACACAACAACTGCAGCAATTGATCAGTTGTGGTGATTCTATAATTGCTATTGTAACACAACAACTGTAGCAACTGATCTGTTGTGGTGATTCTAGAGTTGCTGTGGCAACAACAACTAAATTAAGTAATCTGTTGTGGTGATTCTACAGTTGCTATGGTAACAACTAAAGTAGTTAATCTGTTGTGGTGACTCTACAGTTGCTATGGTAACAACAACTACAGCAATTAGCCTATTGTGGTGATTCTACAGTTACCAAGGTAACTCAACAACTATAGTAGGTAATCTGTTGTGGTGATTCTACAGTTGCTATGGCAACTATAGTAAAATAAACAAATGACCCAATTACTGTAGTGTTCTACAACTATAGGGTACCACAGTTTACTGTAGTAAGAACTAACAGTGTTATTCACAGTTCAGGTTCACAGTTTATCAGTTCACTAGTAGTTCCAAGCATGGCTTGAGGGTGAGTAAATTAGATTTCATTTTAATTTGACTAATTAAATTAAATGATATTTCCATTTTTGGGTGAACTATTCCTTAAAGGGCCTTCTACAGCGCTGCCCAGCTCTCCTACAGTACCTGTGTGCCTCCTGGAAAACCTCCAGAAAATATGAGTAGAGTAAAAAAATGTAGGCTATCTTTTTGTCCATCTACTTCATCCATTGTTCACCCCATTTACAACCAAAAGTTGATCAAATTGATTGACAAAACCCTCTGCTACTTAACTGACCAGATCAGTAGCCTAAGAGTTTAATTCACATGGTGCTGTCCTTTGATTAAAAAGTGCTCTTTGAGTTTCTGTGAGCAGTATATATAATGTGGCGTAAATACAGTTTAAGCTAAAATGAAAAAGCTCCTGGTGGCGTTTAATGATTCACTGTGAATTCAGCTTAAGCTCCTGAGTTGGAGGAGTGCAGGTACTTCTAGCACAATATTACTCGTAGTCTTCATGCTGTGTTAAGGAAATCTGTGGATAATTTTAAGTTGATTGAGTACTTGAAGAAATTCACTTATAATGGTTTTAGTGATCCCACATTAAGTGATACTAAGCACTGCTCCTGGTACTGGCAGCATTGGAAGAAATGTTAATATCTTTTCAATGGTGTTGTAGTATGTACATTGCATTTCATTCATTCATTCATTCATTCATTTATTCAAAGTATTTTATTACTTTTGCGGATATTGATATAAGAGTCTGGATCAAAGGGATATATACACCATTTGAAGAGGCAAAAAAAGGATATATTTTTATAATGCTATATTTTATTTCGGTTAGTAATCATTCATGTGCCCTAATGATGAGCTACACCTAAAAAGGAAAAAGAAAAGAAATACAGCACAATTAAAAAAGTAATATAAATATTGCATTTTGATGAATGCTAAGGGTGACACGGTGGCGCTGCGGGTAGCACGTTCGCCTCACAGGAAGAAGGTCGCTGGTTTGAGCCTCGACTGGGTCAGTTGACATTTCTGTATGGAGTTTGCATGTTTTCCCCGTGTTGGCTTGGGTTTCCTCCTCCTCCTCCATGTGCTCCGGTTTACCCCCGCAAGTCCAGAGATATGCAGTAGAGATGAATTGGGTAGGCTTAATTGTCCGTGTATGGATGTTTCCCAGTGGTAGGTTGGAGCTGAAAGGGCATCCACTATGTAAAACATGTGTTGGATGAGTTGGCAGTTCATTCCGCTGTGGCGACCCCAGATTAATAAAGGGACTATTCCGAAAAGAAAATGAGTGAATGAATAAGGGATAAATGTATAGTAAAATTTGTAATAAAAAAAACTGACATTTCATGGCCTGGACAATATATTCCAGATCCCCATGTAAAGAATAAATAGTGAATGCTATGTTTGGAGGATTAAGTGTTGATGATGTTGATGAAATGGATGCATCTTACACATCTTTCAAGTAGCAATAGCACACCGATGTATGTAGTGTACATATTCATTTATTTTGGGCAATTTAAAATTAATTATGCTTCCTTGTGTCAGTGTCGCTCAGAGAAAAGAATACTAGTCATAATTTATAATAAATACAATTTTTTAACCATATGTAACAAAATGTTTGTTATGAATGCTGCAATATACTGTAGGATTATCTATAATGAGCTGATAACCTGTAATAAATATTGTAGTATACTTTAGTTTTTACTACAGTAAACTCTGCTGTTTATGTAATATAATATACCATAGTTGTAGAAAACTACAGTATTGGGTCGTTTGTTTATATTCCTGTTCTTGTTGTGTTACTGTAGCAACTGTAGAATCACCACAACAGGTGATTACTATAGCTGTTCTGTTACCGTAGCAACTGTAGAATCACCAAAACATCAATATCTATAGTTGTTGTCACCATAGCAACTGTAGATTTACCACAACACATCGATTCCTATAGTTGTTGTAACCATAGCAACTGTAGAATCACTACAGTAGTTTGATTACTATAGTTGTTACCATAGCAACTGTAGAATCACCACAACAGATCGATTGCTATAATTGTTATTAACATAGCAACTGTAGAATCACCACAATAGATTTATTACTATAATTGTTGTTACCATAGCAACTGTAAAAACACCACAATGGATTAATTACTATAATTGTTGCGTTACCATAGCAACTGTAGAAACGCCACCAACCCAGGCTCATTCTGAAAATATACCACTATATTCATTTCTGAGGAGCACCAAATCTGTCCCAGGAGCTATGTTTTTTTTTTTTTTTTTTTTCGCAGTTTTTTGTTTTTGCGAATCCACAAGTGTGACAATCTCCAGCGATTTAATCCTGGCAGATCGCTGGGAAACATGCAGATAGCTAAAGGACTACAAATCCGCCGGTATATGGACTACAAGTTCCAGTCATGCACCGCTCACACTCACCAGTTCCTCACTGAACTAATTAGAGGGACCTTATAAACAGCACACACACACTTCAGTGCTGAGTCTTGTTATACAGCCTTTGTTTTCTCTTGCCTTTGCAATGTTTTGACCCTCGCTTTGTTTGTTTGTTTATGTTGCCAGCTGCCTGTATTTTGACCTGTTGATCTTGGTTCCCTCCATGCATCTGTTTGCCCCTGTGTTGACTGTTGCTTGCCTGACCATTCTCTGTTCAATCAACCCTGCATTTGGATCTGCACTCCTTTGTCAGCGTCCCCTTCTTATTACAACCAGAGGCCACTGTGTATGCTTTTTCAGATCTCAAATTTCTCTTGTGAGTGCCATTTGTGCCTGCTGTTGTAGCGTAAATCCACCAGAGACCGCTGTTGATCAACTGAATGAATGGCTGACTGACTGATCAACTGACCCTCTCTCCTCCTTCCCTAAACCCTAAATAGGCTGTGTCCGAAATCGCATACTTCTATACTATATAGTACGTTAAAATCAGTATGCAAGCCGAGTAGTCTGAATTCATATAATTGAAAACTCAGTATGCAAGAAGTACCCAGATGACCTACTACTTCCAGAGAAATTCTGAAGTGTGCATTCGATCATTCGATGCAGCTGCGCTATCCCATGATACCCCGTGAGAGAATTCATTCCATTCATACTGCTCACATGCATACAGTATAGAATGTACTTTTTAACAGCCAAGTAGTATGTTTAAATTCAATTGCAGTACCCACTGTGTGGTAGGCGGATTTGGGACACAGACAGTGTTTTCAAAAGCACTGATTGACCACCCGCTACCCACTTCCCTAAACACAACCGACAGTTTTAAAAAGCAATCCAGAAAAAGAAAAGCCTTTGCGGCTGCCTGATTTTTACCACGTTTTCAGATTTTACCACATTCTCACCCTGTTATTTACTTGTTTATTTAAATTTTCTGTTGTTGTCTAATTTATTTCTGAAACCGTTCTTCACCAGACTAGAACCTCGTCATCATGGTCAACTCCTCTCTGCGCCTCAAGTCCACCGATGTACATGGCGAGCCACTGGACTAACTGGTATCTGTGGGAAAGCCATCCATAAGGAGGTAAGCAGTCAGCTGGCAAGCACGAAAAGGAACGGCATCATATCAGCCCGTATCGTTTGTTTTAAAGATGAAATGCAGCCATATGTACTCCTGGACACATATTTCGCAATCTCCAGAAATGTATATAGGGCTGCGTTTTCAGAATGAGCCTGTGTTGAACACCACAATACAGCGATTCCTATAGTTAGCATAACAACTGTTGAATCACCACAACTGATTAATTCAAGTAACTTTACTATAATATAGTTCAGAAACACTCTAGTATTCACAACAGTTTTCTG
>NC_079444.1:5811598-5844098 GCF_903798145.1 Danio aesculapii | reverse complement strand
ATTATAATACTATACTACTGTTTACTGTGTTTTTTTAATGCATTTTTTTATGTAAACTTCATGTAATGCCAATAAAGCAATTATTTTTAATTGGAAATTAAATTGAATTATTTTCTATAACCCTACTCCTTAAACACTGTGTGGAGTTTTACTTTATGAAAAAATACAATTGGGGACATCAGCAATGTCCTCATAATTCACCTTCACTTGTAATATCAGTGTCATACCCATGGCATTATACACATTTATGTCATGTGTGCAACACACACACACACGCACACACACACTTCTGCGTGCTCCCGAACGAATAAAATTCTCCATATGTCTTCTGTGCATGAACAGCGGCGGGAAAAGAAGAGATTCTCAACACTACAAATTGGGTTATCCGCTTAATCTTTTCAATCAAGTTTGAGTTACATGTTATAACCCAGCAATTAGACCCAATATCATGTTAAAACAACCCAGCAAGTATTAGAATGCATAGAAAAAAGCAAACATTGGATGAAATGAAAGAAAATACTTTAAATAAATATATTTTAGAATATTTCTGTAGAGAATCGAGAGAGTTCTGCGCTCATATACAGACTCAGAAGAGATGATGATGATGCTGATGATGATGAAGGCGCAGTTACGTGTCTCCCCCGTCCAGTGATGATCGCCTATATAAACAGCATCCAGCGAGAGAAAGTCAACAAAACTCTTGATCCAGGACAGCGAACAAGCACTCAACAAGTCTGGATTATACGCGCGATTATGATAACCCAGCCTGAAACAATACGTAAATAATAATGTCAGTAACTGAAGTACTGCTGTAACTTTTCGTGCGTGGAAAAGCAGCTTTAACCCGATGTACACTAAATAAAGCGCTTCAGGGATAAATCCGAACAGTGTTTTGACGCGCGCGGTTCCTCCAGATGTAGGCGCGGGGCTCTGCGCTGCTCCGGCCGGCGATGGAGGCGTCCTCCGCGGCAGTGAATGCGGTGTCTCCCGCCGAAGACCCGTTCACCGCGCCGCTGTCTTCCATCGCGCCCTGGAACTACAGTGTTCTGGCGGCGCTGATGTTCGTGGTGACCGCGCTGTCTCTGTCCGAGAACTTCACTGTAATGCTGGTCACCTTCAGGTTCCAGCAGCTCCGGCAGCCGCTCAACTACATCATCGTCAACCTGTCTCTGGCCGACTTCCTGGTGTCGCTGACCGGCGGCAGCATCAGCTTCCTCACCAACTATCACGGATATTTCTTCCTGGGGAAATGGGCTTGCGTGCTCGAGGGCTTCGCCGTCACCTTTTTTGGTGAGTGAAAAAGTTTATGCAGGAACAAATGCTGCCGTAAATTACAGTTAATACTACACTTAAAAAATGCTGGGTTGTTGTACCACAATTGTAATTGTTGGGTCAAATGTGGGCAAAACCAACTGTTGGGTTAAAGTGTTATTTAAATTAATTAAAAAAATTAATAAATAACCAACCAAAAATTGTTTTTGTCCATGACATAATAATAATAATAATAATAATAATAATAATAATAATAATAATAATAATAACCTAACTCTTGTAATAACCTAAATGACCTTTTTTGTCATTTGAACATGTAGAAAAAATACAATACCCACCAACAAAAAATGCTGAATTGGTTTAGATATAAACAAACTCATCAATGGGTTGATTTTCAATTAAATTTAAGTTACACTTTTTATCACAATGGTTGGGTTTGACCATATTTGTTCCAACTTTGGATACATTTTTTTAGTGAAGAGTAAATAAGCACTAATAAGACTAATAATGACCAACTAAACACTTAACAATAAACAAATTAAAAAACAACCCAGATTTGCGGAGTTCATGAGATAAGTAATTACATTTTTTTGGAATAAAATAAATAAATAACCCAAAATTGGGGTTGTCCATAACATAACCTTGGGTTGTGTCAACCCAGATTTTTTTTTAAAGACTAACAATAAATACAGTATATTCGTTTATTATTTGTTTGTTTGTTTGTGGATTTTTTAGTAATTTGAACCACAATACACACAAAAATGCTGGGTTGGTTCAGATATAAATCGTTGGGTTGATTTTAAATAAAATTTAAGTTACACTTCTTGACCCAACTTTGTATGGATATTTTAGTGTAGAGTAACAACAACAGTAATAATCACCAACTATTATGGTTATTTTTCCCTGGGGAAATGGGCTTGCATTCCCGAGGGATTCACCATCACCTGTTTCAGTGAATGAGTTAATAACCAAACGTTTTGTTTGTTTTTTGTCTTTTGAACCATTTAAATATGTAGATAAAAACAATACATTAAGAAATGCTGGGTTGTTGTAATCTAATGTTAGGTGAAATATAAACAAACCCAACCATGGGTTGATTTTCAATTAAATGTAAGTTTCACTTTTTATCCCAATGGAGTTCATGACGGAACAAATGCTTCTGTAGTTTATACTACACTTAAAAAAAGGCTGGGTTATTGTAACCTAATTGTTGGGTAAAATATGGGTTTGTCCATGACATTTGATTACATCAACCCAGCATTTTTTAGATAGTAACATTAAATATTGTATATTACATATACAGTTGAAGTCAGAATTATTACCCCCGTTATTTTTTTTCCCCAATTTTTGTTTAACAGAGAGCAGATTTCTTCAACACATTTCTAATCATAATAGTGTTAATAACTCATCTCTAATAACTGATTTATTTTCTCTTTGTCATGATGACAGCACATAATGTTAGACTAGATATTCTTCAAGACACTAGTATTCAGCTTAAAGTGACATTTAAAGGCTTCACTAGGGTAATTAGGTTAACTAGGCAGGTTAGTGTAATTAGGAAAGTATAATGTATAATGATGGTTTGTTCTGTAGATCAAAAACAATATATAGCTTAAAGGGGCTAATAATATTGACCTTAAAATGGTGTTTAAAAAATTAATAACTGCTTTTATTCTAGCCGAAATTAAATAATTAAGACTTTCTCCAGAAGAAAAGACTGTGAAAACATAGACATACTGGGAAAATTTGCTCTGTTAAACATCATTTGGGAAATATTTAAACAAGAAATAAATATTCAAAGGGAGGCTAATAGTTCTGACTTCAACTGTATACTGTTTATTTAATAATATACAATTTTTGTCATTTTAAATATGTAGCAAAAAATACTGGGTTGTTGTCGTAACCCAATGTTGGGTCAAATCTAAACAAAACAGCAGTTGAGTTGATGTTTAATTAAATATAAGTTACACTTTTTATCCCAATGGGTTTGTCCCTATTTGACCCAAATTTGGATTGATTTTTTTTTGTGTACAATAACATAACAACAGTAACAACCACTAACTATCATGAGTATTTCTTCCTGGGGAAATGGTCTTGCATGCCGGGGGGATTTGCCGTCACCTTTTTCAGTGAGCAATGAACAAATGATATAATAATCTAGTGAATACTAAACTCTTAAAAAAAAAACAATCATTGGGTCAAATATGGGTACATTTTGATGTCTTATGGGTTATGTCACCTTGCAAGAATGTAGCAATGTATATTTTTAATGTATTTATATAGCCGTTTAAAAAATGCACTGTAAAAATACTGGATGTGGGATGGTAACCCAATTGCTGTGCCAAATATATATACAGAACAAACCACTGTTATACAATAACTTGGCTAATTACCCTAACTTGCCTAATTATCCTTTTATATCACTAGTATCTTGACGAATATCTAGTCTGATATATATTATGTGCTGTCATCATAGCAAAGTTTAAAGAAAACAGTTATTATAAATGAGTTATTAAAGCTATTATGATTAGACACGTGTTATAAAAACCTTCTCTCCGTTAAACAGAAATTGGGGGAAATATACTGGTGGGCTAATAATTCTGACTTCAACTGTATAAAACAAAAACAGACGTGACAGTATTTATTAGTTACATGAGTAAAAGTCTTCTCAGTTGTTCAATAGATTTAAAACTTCAGTGTCTTGTGTTATTGAAGGACACTTGGAATCACGGGAAGTGTTTTGATCATATTTTTAAAGCTGATGAAAACAATTGATTTGTTTGTTTGTTTAATGTATTTTAATTTGCTATATGTGGCTCTCAGACATAAAGCTGCTCTCAAAACCAGCTGGCGACTGAAATGAAAGACGACAATAAAAGAGTCTGCTGCATGATATTGAATTATTTTCCCTTTGACAGTCATGTAGAGTCATTAAGTGCATATTAAACACATGTAGCTGCTGTGACTGAGCTCATGAACATACAGCTGAACATCTGGTCTTAACATCTGCGTCAGTCTGCAGGTGTCAGTATTCACCATTTATGAGTACACACACACACACACACACACACAATCACATTATCATTCAATCAGCTAGTCTGATCAAGTCAAGATATCATTCATTCATTCATTTTCATTTCGGCTTAGTGCCCTTATTAATCGAGGGTCGCCACAGTGGAATGAACCGCCAATTTATCTAGCTTATGTTTTTACGCAGCAGATGCCCTTTCAGCTGCAACCCATCACCAAAAACACCCATACCCTCACATTCACACCCAGACACTATGGACAATTTCAGCTTACCCAATTCACCTGTACCACATGTCTTTGGACTTGTGGGGGAAACAAGAGCACCCGGAGGAAACCCATGCGAACAAGGGGAGAACATGCAAAATGCACACAGAAACGCCAACTGACCCAGCCAGACTCGAACCAGTGACCTTCTTGTTGTGAGGCGACAGCACTACCTACTGTGCCACCGCGTTGCCCAAGTCAAGATAATTACTTTCAATTAATATAAATGGTCATGTGATTTGATTTAAAGGGGTAGTTTACGCAAAAATGAAAATGTGCTCACTGTTCTCCCTCACGTGAAATCTGCTGTTCTGGTATTGTTGAAGATCTGCTGTTCTGGTGATGTTGGAGATCTGCTGTTCTGGTGATGTTGGAGATCTGCTGTTCTGTTGATGTTGGAGATCTGCTGTTCTGATGTTGTTGAAGATCTGCTGTTCTGATGTTGTTGGAGATCTGCTGTTCTGTTGCTGTTGGAGATCTGCTGTTCTGGTGTTGTTAGAGATCTGCTGTTCTGATGTTGTTGGAGATCTGCTGTTCCGGTGATGTTGGAGATCTGCTGTTCTGGTATTGTTGAAGATCTGCTGTTCTGGTGATGTTGGAGATCTGCTGTTCTGGTGATGTTGGAGATCTGCTGTTCTGGTGATGTTGGAGATCTGCTGTTCTGGTATTGTTAAAGATCTGCTGTTCTGGTGATGTTGGAGATCTGCTGTTCTGGTAATGTTGGAGATCTGCTGTTCTGGTGATGTTGGAGATCTGCTGTTCTGGTGATGTTGGAGATCTGCTGTTCTGGTGTTGTTGGAGATCTGCTGTTCTGGTGTTGTTGGAGATCTGCTGTTCTGGTGTTGTTGGAGATCTGCTGTTCTGATGTTGTTGGAGATCTGCTGTTCTGGTGATGTTGGAGATCTGCTGTTCTGGTGTTGTTGGAGATCTGCTGTTCTGGTGTTGTTGGAGATCTGCTGTTCTGGTGATGTTGGAGATCTGCTGTTCTGGTGATGTTGGAGGTCTGCTGTTCTGATGTTGTTGGAGGTCTGCTGTTCTGATGTTGTTGGAGATCTCCTGTTCTGATGTTGTTGAAGATCTGCTGTTCTGGTGATGTTGGAGATCTGCTGTTTTTGTGATGTTGGAGATCTGCTGTTCTGATGTCGTTGGAGATCTGCTGTTTTTGTGATGTTGGAGATCTGCTGTTCTGGTGATGTTGGAGATCTGCTGTTCTGGTGTTGTTGGAGATCTGCTGTTCTGGTGTTGTTGGAGATCTGCTGTTCTGGTGATGTTGGAGATCTGCTGTTCTGGTGATGTTGGAGGTCTGCTGTTCTGATGTTGTTGGAGATCTCCTGTTCTGATGTTGTTGAAGATCTGCTGTTCTGGTGATGTTGGAGATCTGCTGTTTTTGTGATGTTGGAGATCTGCTGTTCTGATGTCGTTGGAGATCTGCTGTTTTTGTGATGTTGGAGATCTGCTGTTCTGATGTTGTTGAAGATCTGCTGTTCTGATGTTGGAGATCTGCTGTTCTGTTGATGTTGGAGATCTGCTGTTCTGATGTTGTTGGAGATCTGTTGTTCTGGTGATGTTGGAGATCTGCTGTTCTGGTATTGTTGAAGATCTGCTGTTCTGGTGATGTTGGAGATCTGCTGTTCTGGTGATGTTGGAGATCTGCTGTTCTGTTGATGTTGAAGATCTGCTGTTCTGGTGTTGTTAGAGATCTGCTGTTCTGATGTTGTTGGAGATCTGCTGTTCTGGTGATGTTGAAGATCTGCTGTTCTGGTGATGTTGGAGATCTGCTGTTCTGTTGATGTTGGAGATCTGCTGTTCTGATGTTGTTGAAGATCTGCTGTTCTGATGTTGTTGGAGATCTGCTGTTCTGTTGCTGTTGGAGATCTGCTGTTCTGGTGTTGTTAGAGATCTGCTGTTCTGATGTTGTTGGAGATCTGCTGTTCCGGTGATGTTGGAGATCTGCTGTTCTGGTATTGTTGAAGATCTGCTGTTCTGGTGATGTTGGAGATCTGCTGTTCTGGTGATGTTGGAGATCTGCTGTTCTGGTGATGTTGGAGATCTGCTGTTCTGGTATTGTTGAAGATCTGCTGTTCTGGTGATGTTGGAGATCTGCTGTTCTGGTGATGTTGGAGATCTGCTGTTCTGGTGATGTTGGAGATCTGCTGTTCTGGTGATGTTGGAGATCTGCTGTTCTGGTGTTGTTGGAGATCTGCTGTTCTGGTGTTGTTGGAGATCTGCTGTTCTGATGTTGTTGGAGATCTGCTGTTCTGGTGATGTTGGAGATCTGCTGTTCTGGTGTTGTTGGAGATCTGCTGTTCTGGTGTTGTTGGAGATCTGCTGTTCTGGTGATGTTGGAGATCTGCTGTTCTGGTGATGTTGGAGGTCTGCTGTTCTGATGTTGTTGGAGGTCTGCTGTTCTGATGTTGTTGGAGATCTCCTGTTCTGATGTTGTTGAAGATCTGCTGTTCTGGTGATGTTGGAGATCTGCTGTTTTTGTGATGTTGGAGATCTGCTGTTCTGATGTTGTTGGAGATCTGCTGTTTTTGGGATGTTGGAGATCTGCTGTTCTGATGTTGTTGAAGATCTGCTGTTCTGGTGTTGTTGGAGATCTGCTGTTCTGGTGTTGTTGGAGATCTGCTGTTCTGGTGTTGTTGGAGATCTGCTGTTCTGATGTTGTTGAAGATCTGCTGTTCTGATGTTGTTGGAGATCTGCTGTTCTGGTGATGTTGGAGATCTGCTGTTCTGGTGATGTTGGAGATCTGCTGTTCTGTTGATGTTGGAGATCTGCTGTTCTGATGTTGTTGGAGATCTGCTGTTCTGATGTTGTTGGAGATCTGCTGTTTTTGTGATGTTGGAGATCTGCTGTTCTGGTGATGTTGGAGATCTGCTGTTCTGGTGTTGTTGGAGATCTGCTGTTCTGGTGATGTTGGAGATCTGCTGTTCTGGTGTTGTTGGAGATCTCCTGTTCGGGTGTTGTTGGAGATCTGCTGTTCTGGTGATGTTGGAGATCTGCTGTTCTGGTGATGTTGGAGATCTGCTGTTCTGGTGTTGTTGAAGATCTGCTGTTCTGGTGATGTTGGAGATCTGCTGTTCTGGTGATGTTGGAGATCTGCTGTTCTGATGTTGTTGAAGATCTGCTGTTCTGGTGATGTTGGAGGTCTGCTGTTCTGATGTTGTTGGAGATCTGCTGTTCTGATGTTGTTGGAGATCTGCTGTTCTGGTGATGTTGGAGATCTGCTGTTCTGGTGTTGTTGAAGATCTGCTGTTCTGGTGATGTTGGAGATCTGCTGTTTTGATGTTGTTGGAGATCTGCTGTTCTGGTGATGTTGGAGATCTGCTGTTCTGGTGATGTTGGAGATCTGCTGTTCTGGTGTTGTTGGAGAGCTGCTGTTCTGATGTTGGAGATCTGCTGTTCTGATGTTGTTGGAGATCTGCTGTTCTGGTGTTGTTGGAGAGCTGCTGTTCTGATGTTGGAGATCTGCTGTTCTGATGTTGTTGGAGATCTGCTGTTCTGGTGTTGTTGGAGAGCTGCTGTTCTGATGTTGGAGATCTGCTGTTCTGGTGTTGTTGGAGATCTGCTGTTCTGATGATGTTGGAGATCTGCTGTTCTGGTGATGTTGGAGATCTGCTGTTCTGATGATGTTGGAGATCTGCTGTTCTGGTGATGTTGGAGATCTGCTGTTCTGGTGTTGTTGGAGATCTGCTGTTTAGGTGTTGTTGGAGATCTGCTGTTCTGGTGATGTTGGAGATCTGCTGTTCTGGTGATGTTGAAGATCTGCTGTTCTGGTGATGTTGGAGATCTGCTGTTCTGGTGTTGTTGGAGATCTGCTGTTCTGATGTTGTTGGAGATCTGCTGTTCTGATGTTGTTGGAGATCTGCTGTTCTGGTGATGTTGGAGATCTGCTGTTCTGGTGATGTTGGAGATCTGCTGTTCTGGTGATGTTGGAGATCTCCTGTTCTGATGTTGTTGGAGATCTGCTGTTCTGGTGATGTTGGAGATCTGCTGTTCTGATGTGTTGGAGATCTGCTGTTCTGGTGATGTTGGAGATCTGCTGTTCTGGTGTTGTTGGAGATCTGCTGTTCTGGTGTTGTTGGAGATCTGCTGTTCTGGTGATGTTGGAGATCTGCTGTTCTGGTGATGTTGGAGGTCTCCTGTTCTGATGTTGTTGGAGATCTGCTGTTCTGGTGATGTTGGAGATCTGCTGTTCTGGTGATGTTGAAGATCTGCTGTTCTGGTGATGTTGGAGATCTGCTGTTCTGATGTTGTTGGAGATCTGCTGTTCTGGTGATGTTGGAGATCTGCTGTTCTGGTGATGTTGGAGATCTGCTGTTCTGGTGATGTTGGAGATCTGCTGTTCTGATGTTGTTGGAGATCTGCTGTTCTGGTGATGTTGGAGATCTGTTGTTCTGGTGATGTTGGAGATCTGCTGTTCGTGTGATGTTGGAGATCTGCTGTTCTGGTGATGTTGGAGATCTCCTGTTCTGATGTTGTTGGAGATCTGCTGTTCTGGTGATGTTGGAGATCTGCTGTTCTGATGTGTTGGAGATCTGCTGTTCTGGTGATGTTGGAGATCTGCTGTTCTGGTGATGTTGGAGATCTCCTGTTCTGATGTTGTTGGAGATCTGCTGTTCTGGTGATGTTGGAGATCTGCTGTTCTGATGTTGTTGGAGATCTGCTGTTCTGATGTTGTTGGAGATCTGCTGTTCTGGTGATGTTGGAGATCTGCTGTTCTGGTGTTGTTGGAGATCTGCTGTTCTGGTGATGTTGGAGATCTGCTGTTCTGGTGTTGTTGGAGATCTGCTGTTCTGATGTTGTTGGAGATCTGCTGTTCTGATGTTGTTGGAGATCTGCTGTTCTGGTGTTGTTGGAGATCTGCTGTTCTGATGTTGTTGGAGATCTGCTGTTCTGGTGATGTTGGAGATCTGCTGTTCTGGTGTTGTTGGAGATCTGCTGTTCTGGTGTTGTTGGAGATCTGCTGTTCTGATGTTGTTGGAGATCTGCTGTTCTGGTGTTGTTGGAGATCTGCTGTTCTGATGTTCTTTGTTATTTCTCCAGGTATTGTGGCTCTGTGGTCCCTGGCTGTTCTGGCATTCGAGCGTTTCTTCGTAATCTGCCGTCCACTGGGGAACATTCGCCTGCGCGGCAAACATGCAGCTCTGGGTCTGGTGTTTGTCTGGAGTTTCTCCTTCATCTGGACTGTTCCTCCTGTTCTGGGCTGGAGCAGCTACACAGTCAGCAGGATCGGCACCACCTGTGAACCCAACTGGTAAGCAGTTAAACACTGATGAATAGGATTACAGTACCCTGGGCATGCTTTTTTAGTTTAAAAACAATAGTTTAACAAAAATATTTTTTTGTCATCATTTACTCACCCAGAATTACTCATACAGAATTTCTTTACAATTGTCTATGTTCATTTCTGAGATTGGATGTCTTCATATGCACAAATTGTAATTGTTTAAACTCTTTTCAGATTCAGAAAAGTGCTGCCTCAGTGTGTGTGTGTGTGTGTGTGTGTGTGTGTGTGTGCGTGTGTGTGTGTGTGTGTGTGTGTGTGTGTGTGTGTGTGTGTGTGTGTGTGTGTGTGTGTGCGTGTGCGTGTGCGTGTGCGTGTGCATGTGCATGCGCATTTAATAGATGTAGCTTGTCAAAGTTCTTCCTCTTCATTTCAGCATAAACCAGCAGACTAATTAACCATCTTCAGATTTATTGTCTCGTCTATACTAATTACTCCTTTTATTCATGCATGCCAGACATTTTTGACATGCTAATTTATTTGAATTCATTTTTGTCCATGTGAAATCCTGAGCAGGAGTTTTAACTTGTTCCTCCTCAGCTTTACCTTTGACTCTTCAGACTCTACGGTGTGCTTTAGTGAGTCTGACAGCTCGGAGAAAAAAACTAAAACTATTGTATAAAGAGAGACATTTTAAAGCAGAGTTTAAGCAGGTTTATTCCACTGCTCAAAAATACATGTCGTTTCACACACTAGACTGCATATACAGCTACCTCTGGCATGCTGAGGAAAAGAAAATCCATTATTCATCCTTAGAGAAATGTACTGACTCCATCATGGAGGTGAAGACTTTTAAAAAGTACAATCTTGTAACTCATTTATATCTGATGTCCACATGTTACTGTGTTAACTGATTATATGAGTACTAAAATCTACATATGAGTGTTTTAAATGTTTATATGAGCACTTAAAATCTACATATTAGTGTTTTAAATGTTTATACGAGTACTTAAAATCTACATATTAGTGTTTTTAAATGTTTTAATGAGTACTTAAAATCTACATATTCGTGTTTAAATGTTCATGTGAGTACGTAAATCAATGTATTGGTGTTTTAAATGTTTATACGAGTACTTAAAATCTACATGTTAGTGTTTTAAATGTTTTAATGAGTACTTAAAATCTACATATTCGTGTTTAAATGTTCATGTGAGTACGTAAATCAATGTATTGGTGTTTTAAATGTTTATACGAGTACTTAAAATCTACATATTAGTGATTTAAATGTTAATATGAGGACTTAAAATCTACATATTAGTGATTTAAATGTTAATATGAGGACTTAAAATCTACATATTAGTGTTTAAATGTTCATGTGACTACTTAAATTAACGTATTAGTGATTTAAATGTTCATATGAGTACTTAAAGTCTACATATTAGTGTTTAAATTTTCATGTGAGTATTTAAATCAATGTATTAGTGTTTTAAACGTTTATACAAGAGGTAAATTGTACATATTAGTTTCTTACATGTTCATGCAAGTACTTAAATGTGCATATATTAGTGTTTTAAATCTTCTTCTGAGTACTTAAATCTACATGTTAGTATTTGAAATGCTCATGAATTCTTAAAATGCACATATTAGTGTTGTTGTAATGTTTATACAAGTGCTAAAACTTTACATATTAGTATTTGAAATGTTTATTTGAGTTTTTAAAATATACATTATTCATTCATTTTCATTTCGGCTTAGTCCCTTTATTATTCCGGGGTCGCCACAGCGGAATGAACCACCAACTTATCCTGCAAATGTTTTACACAGCGGATGCCCTTCCAGCCGCAACCCATCTCTGGGAAAAAATGTACATTATAGTGTTTTAAATGTTCATATGAGTACTTAAAATGCATATATTAGTGTTTTAAATGTTCATACGAGTGCTAAAACTTTACATATTAGTATTTGAAATGTTCATTTGAGTTTTTAAAATGTACATTATAGTGTTTTAAATGTTTATGCAAGCGCTAAAAATTTACATATTAGTGTTTGAAATGTTTATACATGTGCTAAAAACCTACATATTATTGTTTTAAAATGTTCATGTGACTACCTAAATTGATGTATTAGTGTTTTAAATGTTTATACAAGTACTAAAACTTTACATATTAGTGTTTGAAATGTTCAGAGGAGTATTTAATAAACATATTAGTGTTTTAAATGTTTATATGAGTACTTAAAATCTACATATTAGTGTTTTAAATGTTTATACAAGTGCTAAAAATCTACATGTTAGTGTTTTAAATGTTCATATGAGTACTTAAAATCTACATATTAGTGTTTTAAATGTTCATATGAGTACTTAAAATCTACATATTAGTGTTTTAAATGTTCATATGAGTACTTAAAATCTACATATTAGTGTTTTAAACGCTTATACAAGTGCTAAAAATCTACATATTAGTGTTTTAAATGTTTATATGAGTACTTGAATGCATTATTGTATTAAAATTAAAATTATTATTATTATTAATATTATTTATTTATCTTTTCTTTTTCAGTATAGATGAGTTTTGAGTGTGTCAGATGTGTGCACTCATTGATTTTGTCCATCTGCAGGTATTCAGGAAACTTCCATGACCACACCTTCATCATCACGTTATTCAGCACTTGCTTCATCTTTCCTCTGGGAGTGATCATCGTCTGCTACTGCAAACTCATCCGCAAACTCAGAAAGGTCATCACAAAATCACTTTTATTTATAGATGCTCTAAATCTGCTCTCTAATGAATGCTGTGTTGCTTTAACCCAATGTTGGGTCAAATATGGACAAACCCATGGTTAGTTTTATCAGTTAAAATTAAATTACACATTTTATCCCAATGGTTGGGCTAGTTTTGATCCAACATTAGGCTAAAGCAGCCCAGCATTTTTTGAGTGTGTTTTGGATGAAATGTTCAGTATTCAGTGTCACTTATTAATGTTTACAAACCTCCTACTTTCTCTTCTAGAAGATGTAAATAATCAAAGATTTAAAGTAATGGAAATCTGAAAAGCCCCCAATTTAAATCTTCAAGTATTAAAATGAACAATTAAAATCAACTGAAGCCCAAACGTGGTGATGCAGTGGGTAGCACAATCGCCCCCACAGCAAGAAGGTTGCTGGTTGGAGTCCCGGCTGGGTCAGTTGGCATTTATGTGTGGAGTTTGCATGTTCTCCTCGTGTTGGCGTGGGTTTCCTCTGGGGGCTTCGGTTTCCCCACAGTCCAAAAAACGTAGTGAATTGTTAACATGGGTGAATTGGGTAAATTGTCTGTAGTGTATGTGTGTAAATAAGAGTGTATGGATGTTTCCCAGTGATGGGTTGCAGCTGGAAAGGCATCCACTGTGTAAAACATGCTGGATAAATTGATCATTTCGCTGTGACGACCCCAGATTAATAAAGGGACTAAGCCGAAAATAAAATGAATGAATGAATGAATGAATAAATCCCAACGTCTAAATTTAGTCTACACTGTTAAAAGCGATTATTTACTTTACTTAAAAAGTGACAGTTGAGTTAATGGAACTTAAGTTTTCTAATTATTCACATAGTTATTTTATTTTAAGTAAACTTATTGCCTTAAAATTATTAAGCAATGTCAACTTTTACAGTGTACACTCACAAATGCTGGGTTGTTTTAAATTTAATGTAAAAAAAAAAAACTTGAAATGTTATGTTTGTCCATATTTGACCCAACATTTGCTTAGAGCAACCCAGCATTTTTAGAGTGTGCTGTTCCCCTTCAGTCACTATTGTGACCAAGTATAAAACCCAATTAAACCAGTATAATATCATAGGAGGTGTGAAGTTTATGCAAAAAAGAATTAGGGATTAAATGGGTTAATGGGCTTAATGCTGTTATTAAACTAACCTCTGATCATATGACTAATGCTGAGACAAAAATATAAAACAGCAGGGAAAAAAATCTGCTTTGCACAACACATTCTCTTCATCTGTATTTTGTGTTGTTTTCTTTTATAAATTTCTACCCTCATGAAAAATATAGTAAATACTAAAATGGTTTTGAACCATACTATAGTAAAATGAAATATATTTTGTATATATTATAGTATCTACAACTCCAAGTGAACTGATAAACTCTAATAAATACTGTACTATACAGTAGTTTTTACTACAGTAAATTGTGGTGTATTGTAGTATAATACACCCTATAGTTGTACAAAACTACAGTATTTGGTCATTTATTTGTTACCGTAGTTGTTGTGTTCCATAGCAACTACAGAATCACCACAACAGATCAATGGCTGTAGTTGTTGCTACCATAGTAACAGTAGAATCACCACAACAGAATAGTTATAGTGGTTGTGTTACCATAGAAACTGTAGAATCACCCCAACAGGTCAATTACTGTAGTTGTTAATACCGTAGCAACTGTAGAATCACCACAACATATTAATTATAGTGGTTGTGTTACCACAGCAACTGTAGAATCACCACAACAGATCAATTACTGTAGTTGTGTTACCATAGCAACTGTAGAATTACCACAACAGATCAATTACTGTAGTTGTTGTGTTACCACAGCAACTGTAGAATCACCACGACAGATCAATAACTGTAGTTGTTGTGTTACCATAGCAACTATAGAATCACCACAACAGATTAATTTTAGTGGTTGTGTTACCATAGCAACTGTAGAATCACCACAACAGATCAATCACTGTAGTTGTTGCTACCGTAGCAACTGTAGAATCACCACAACTGATTAATTACAATGTTTTACAATAGTGTATTTAAAAAAAAACATAAATTATTAAATTTTTCAGTGTTTCAGTGTCACCATGACATGTTTTGTAAATCATGTGTGTGCGTGTGTGTGTGTGTGTTCAGGTCTCCAACACCCACGGCAGGCTGGGTAACGCCAGGAAACCGGAGCGTCAGGTGACCCGTATGGTGGTGGTGATGATTGTGGCGTTTATGGTGGCCTGGACGCCGTATGCCGCTTTCTCCATCATCATCACTGCGCATCCCAGCATGCACCTGGACCCACGACTGGCAGCCATTCCTGCGTTTGTGGCCAAAACAGCAGCGGTGTACAACCCCATCATCTACGTGTTCATGAACAAACAGGTGACTTTTGCATTCATGCACTTATTCAGTTTTTCCTATGTGATTTCAATTGGCTGCAATTGGAACTTATAGAGTTTTAGCATTATATATAAATTTCTTGCTTTATTTGAGTATATGCAGTATGAATAATTTCAGAATTGACTATGTTGTCCTAGCTTTATTTTACTATTAATGTTATGTATCTTTAAAACTGACTTGTGCCTGGAATGCAGTGTGAATAAAATAAAGGAAAATAAAATAAAACATGTAACACTTTATCATGCATTCACTGCTAATCAAACCTTTTTTCTCGATTGTCTCCAGAACAAACCACTGTTGTCCAATGACTTGCCTAATTACCCTAATTTAAGAAGTCACTTTAAGCTGAATAATAGTATCTTTAAAAAAATAGCTATTAAAATATTATGTGCTGTCATCATGGCAAAGAGAAAAGAAATTAGTTAATAAAACTAATATGTTGAAAAAAAGTATTGAAAAACTCTCTCTGGTAAAAAGTCTTTTTGCACTCAGC
This sequence comes from Danio aesculapii, assembly GCF_903798145.1. Classification (NCBI taxonomy): domain Eukaryota; kingdom Metazoa; phylum Chordata; class Actinopteri; order Cypriniformes; family Danionidae; genus Danio; species Danio aesculapii. Next base: position 5,828,662 of record NC_079444.1, on the reverse strand, counting down.
GGCCACTTTATTAGGTACACCTGTCCAACTGCTCGTAAATACAAATGTCCAATCAGCCAATCACATGGCAGCAGCTCACTGCATTTAGGCATGCAGACATGATCAAGACGATCTGCTGCAGTTCAAAGTGAGCATCAGAATGGGGAAGAAAGGGGATTTAAGGGACTTGGAACGTGTCATGGTTGTTGCTGCCAGACGGGCTGCTCTGAGTATTTCAGAAACTGCTGATCTACTGGGATTTTCACGCACAAACATCTCTAGGGTTCACAGAGAATGGTCCGACAAAGAGGAAATATCCAGTGAGCGGCAGTTCTGTGGGCGCAAATGCCTTGTTGATGCCAGAGGTCAGAGGAGAATGGCCAGACTGGTTCCAGCTGATAGAAAGGCAACAGTAACTCAAATAAGCACTCGTTACAACTGTGGTCTGCAGAAGAGCATCTCTGAACACACAACACGTCCAACCTTGAGGCGGATGGGCTACAGCAGCAGAAGACCACACTGGGTGCCGCTCCTGTCAGCTAAGAACAGGAAACTGAGGCTACAATTCACACAGGCTCACCAAAACTGGACAATAGAAGATTGGAGAAACGTTGCCTGGTCTGATGAGTCTCCATTTCTGCTGCCACATTCAAATGCTCGGCTCAGAATTTGGCCTCAACAACATGAAAGCATGGATCCATCCTGCCTTGTATCAGCGGTTCAGGCTGATGGTGGTGGTGTAATGGTGTGGGGGAGATTTTCTTTGGGTCCATTAGTACCAATTGAGCATGGTGTCAACACCACAGCCTACCTGAGTATTGTTGCTGACCATGTCCATCCCTTTATGAGCACAGTGTCTCCATCTTCTGATGGCTACTTCCAGCAGGATAACACACCATGTCATAAAGCACCAATCATCTCAGACTGGTTTCTTGAACACGATGATGAGTTCACTGTACTCAAATGGCCTCCACAGTCACCAGAGCTCAATCCAATAGAGCACCTTTGGGATGTGGTTGAACGGGAGATTGGCATCATGGATGTGCAGCCGACAAATCTGCAGCAACTGCTTGAAATATGAAACTTGAAACAACACATACTGTATCAGATTTATTTTTATATTTCATCTAAAGGCTCAACAAACTCTTGTGTTGTTTTTGTTTGTCAGATTATCAGTTTTGTCTGGGTTTGATGCATCTTCATCTTCATCATGTTTCACACACTCTCTCTTTGATGGATGGTGTTAGTTGTCAGCTTCATCGTTAATAATAAATGCATCATCAATAAATGACGGCTGAAATGCAGCGAGCACAGGATGTGTTTTTTTAAGATGAACCGACTTGCCCTGATTATACCTACATCTCTGTGCTTTTATTAATAAAGCTTCTATAAATAGATGCAGCATTTAATGGAGCAGTTCAAGTGTATGAATTAAACAGCATCTTTTGATCATATGAGAAGCGTATGAGTAAATCTACACAAATGCTTTCTGTAAAAAGTTAAGCGATCTGTGAGTGTGTGTAAAACATGTTCATTTCACGCTTTATGTTGGCTTTAATGTTGATTTCTATGCAGCGACTTCAATATTGGGACGAGAAAGTTGCTGGTTGGAGCCCCGGCTTGGTCAGTTGGTGTTTCTGTGTGGAGTTTGCATGTTCTCCCCGTGTTGGCGTGGGTTTCCTCCGGGTGCTCCGGTTTCCCCTACAGTCCAAACACATGCGCTAAATTGGCTGTAGTATATGAGTGTGTGTGTGTGTGTGTGTGTGAGAGAGAATGAGAGTGTATGGGTGTTTCCCACTACTGGGTTGCAGCTGGAAGGCCATCCGCTGTGTAAAACATTTGCTGGAATGGAAGGAAGGACCGAACCAATGAAGGAGGGAAGGCCCAAATGAATAAGGGAAGGATTCAAGGAAGGACCGAACCAACTAAGGAAGGAAGGAACGAACGAATGAATGAATGAACAAAGGACCTAATGAAGGAAGGAGCAAAAATATGAACAAACGAATGAGCAAACAAATGAATGGAGGAACGAAGGAAGGAATAAAATGAATGAAGGAACGAACAAACGAATGAATGAACGAAGGAAGGACAGAACGAACAAGAGATCACTAAATGCAGAGCAGAATGTTAGGTTTACACATCCCTGCACTCTTGAGTACTATTAAAAGGTCTACTTTTTACTCATATTTTGAGTGCTATTTATAACAGATGATTTTCCTCTACTTGCACTACATTTTTGGGCAAGTAATGTTACTGAAGGACATCACTGGACCTGTGCTGGACACCCTGCAGTTTGCCTATTGAGTAATGGCGTAATGGCGTAATTGCGTAATGGCTTTAAAACAATTAAAAACTGCTTTTATTCTAGGCGAAATAAAACAAATAAGACTTTCTCCAGAAGAAAAAATATTATCAGACATACTGTGAGAAATTCCTGAATCTGTTCAACATCAATTGGGAAATATTTGAAAAAGAAAAACAAAATGCACAGGAGGGCAAATAATGTCGTCCTCAACTGTACATGTTCTGATAAAACTGATAACATTCCCCTTCAGAATTGAATTCAAACAAGAATATGCACAATATTACACGACTAAAACATCTAAACTCCAAATCTGCAAATGCAAATCAATGATCAAATTATATAGTAGCAGTGCTTCTACTAACATTTTAATCTTATGCATAATATAGCATGAAGATCTCGCCGCACAGCAAGAAAGTTTGTCCCGTGTCCCAGTTAAAGCTCCTGCAGTAAATGGGTTACTCAAAGACCTTGAAGGTGTCTCCTGACAGAAATAAGCAGAAATGAAAACCAGACGTTTCCATTCAGGACTGAGGCTTTTTTTTCAGCCATACAGTATTGGAGAAGAGCTGGACATATAGTTGAAGGATTTAGAGAAATCCTAAAGCTGTCACGCTGGGATGACGACTGCTGACATGTCTGACATTTACTACTAAACTAAAGAAATAAATAAAGAGCTGCAAAGCTGGAGATGCTGAATTATTGAGCAGCTCTGGAGGTTATTGGATGTAAACAGTGTTTGGCAGCACCGTCATCCTGGAGCTGTGGCTTTATCAGACGCTTTTCTGCTTCTCAGACACGCTGACATCTGCATTCTGTCCATCTACACATCAATACAGATTCTGTTCAGGAAAATGCTCAAATGCGTGCATAAGCCGGCCTGTGATTTATTTATTTCTTGTCACGCTGATGGCCGTCTCACTGTCAATAGATGAATGTGATCTCTCTGGGTTATTCACTTCTTCAATAAAAGTAGGTGAGAGTTTGTTTTGCAGGCGTTGCAAAAAAAGTATTATTTTTTGGGAAGTTTGGTTTTTAATATAAAGATTTTGTATCCTCTATTGTATAGAACTTAGGAGGCATGGTGGCTCAGTGGTTAGCACTATAGCCTCACAGCAAGAAGGTTCCAACTAGGTCAGTGTGTGTTTCTATGTGGAGTTTGCATGTTCTCCTCGTGTTGGCGTGGGTTTCCTCCGGGTGCTCCGGTTTCCCCCACAGTCCAAACACATGCACTATAAGGGAATTGATGAACTAAATTGGTCGTAGTGTCGGAATGAGCGTGTATGGGTGTTTCCCAGTTTTAGGTTGCAGTTGGAAGGGCATCCGCTGTGTAAAACATATGCTGGATAAGTTGGCAGTTCATTCTGCTGTGGCGACCCCAGATTAATAAAGGGACTAAGCCAAAGGAAAACGAATGAATGTGTAGAAATTGAATTAATCTGATTCTGCAGTCGCTATAGTAACACCACAGCTATAGTACTTGATGTATTGTGGTGATTCTACAGTTGCTATGGTGACACAACAGCAATAGTAATTAATCAGTTGTGGTGATTCTACACTTGCTATATGGCAATACAGTATAATCGGTTGTGGTGATCTGTCAATTCTATTCACTTCATTAAAAGCTGGTGAAAATATTTTTGCAGATATTGGAAAAAAGTTCTTTATTTTTTTATTTCATTTTGTTTTCAAGTATAAATTTAGTTTTTCATTTTAAAGATTTTAAAGCACTTTCAAACAGAGGAATATGGGGAAAAACAAGACCAACCTAAATAAAAATTACTATAGTATTGTATAGTAAGTGCTGTGTTTCTTTAAATGATGCTTATAGTACTTGAATTCATCTGTTGTGGTGATTCTACATTTGCTATGGTAACACAGCAACGATAGTGATTGATGTGTTGTGGTGATTCTGCAGTTGCTATGGTAACACAACATCTACAGTAATTGATCTGTTGTGGTGATTCCACTGTTGCTATGGTAACACAGCAACAATAGTAATTGATGTGTTGTGGTGATTCTACAGTTGCTATGGTAACACAACAGCAATAGTAATTAATTATTTGTGGAAATTGTACAGTTGCAATGATTTTGTTTATTTTTTACGGTATAAATTAAGTGTAGTTTTATTCAATTTTTCAAGTACTTTAAAAGAGAAGAAAGAGGGGAAAACAACGCCAACCCATATAAAAAATACTATAGTAATGTGTGGTGAATTCTATGTTTCTTCAAATCATGTTATAGAAAAGAACATGAATTTGTCTGTTGTGGTGATTCTACAGTTGCTATGGTAACACAATAACTATAGTAATTGATCTGTTTTGGTAATTATATAGTTGCTATGGTAACACCACCACTGCAGTAATTTATATGTTGTGCTGATTCTATGGTTGCTATGGTAACACAACTACTATAGTAATTGATGTGTTGTGGTGATTCTACAGTTGCTATAATAACACCACCATTGTAGTAATGTATGTGTTGTGCTGATTCTATAGTTGCTATGGTAACTATACCATAAATATAGTAATTGCTATAGCAGTTGCTATGGTAACACAACAACTAAAGTAATTACTGTGTTGTGGCGATTATACAGTTGCTATGGTTACACAACAACAACGCTAATATAAACAAATGCCTCAATACTGTAGTTTTTTTACAACTATATGGTATATTATTCTACAATACACCAGTTTACTGTAGTAAAAACTAAAGTACAGTATACTTTCATATTTATTCCAGTTTATCTTTCACTATAGTTAATACTATGCTGTATGCTGTACAATAGTATGCTGGAGCATTCATTAACAATGAGTTTAATACTATAATATATACATTTTAGTACACTTTACTATAGTAGTATGGTTTAAAAAAAACTAGTATTTACTATAAATTACTGTAATATTTTTTCATGAGGATTTAGAATAAAAGTATACCACATAGAGTAAGAAACAAACATTCTAAAAAGAAATTCTTTTAAATTTTAAGAAAATAAAATATTACTAAATACCTTTAGTAATTTTGCTTCTCAAATTAATTTAGATTTCTGAGTGTTTAGATATTTTTTTTTACAAGACAACAATAAAAAAAATCCTGAACATCTTTGTATAATACAGATTTTTATTATTTTCTTTTGTGAACTGCATGATGACGTTCTGATTTTGAATCTACAGCCAAGATGTGGTTTAAAAACACACATTTACATCTAAACAAACACAATCTGTGATGCTTCTTTCTTGGAAACCCAAAAGTTTTTAAAGTGACTTTAGGACAATAGCTAATTAGTGTCCAATGGACTCTGTCGTTTAATGACTAGTGACTAATGAACGAGAAGGACGATGTGACCCGCAGGCTAATGTGGAAACAATTAATGATTACTGCGCAATTATGACCTCAGCATGATTGACTAATGTAGCACGCAGTCAAACGCCACCTTCATCAGACTACCACATTAAAAGCTGGAGCGCAAAAGAAAATCAACTAAAATCACTCTGAGGACCAAACAATCAGTGTTTGGAGATTCATTTTATTGACACAGCCATTATTTAGTTTAATGTAGTGATCAATTTTGAGATTTTCAATCAATTTGGCTTTTAAAGCATATCTTATTTCAAACTAGAAGAAGAAAAGCGTCCAAAAATACACAATTACAGTGCATTTTCTTTATTTTACATTGTAAATATGAAAGCATTGAAACTTACACTTTTATTAATGTCTGTATTCTGATCACACACACCAAACTTTACACTTTTATTAATGTCTATATTCTGATCACACACAACAAACTTTACACTTTTAATAATATCTATATTCTTCACTAATTTACTTATAAGACATTGTGCACTGGTAAAACTATTTGAGATTGTCAAAAATGTACACAGCGCCCTCTAATAGGTTTAATAGAATTGGCATTTATTAGAAAACGTGCCCAGTAACATATTTGAGAGAGTTAAAAGTGTACATAGTGGCCACTGGTGCATTTACGAGAATATACATGTAGAAGAAAACTTCCTCCAGTAAAAGGAGATGCACACAGCGCCCTCTGGTGGATTTGTGAAAACTGTAACAAGATGTAGTCCAGGGTACATATTTGTCGGTTCTTAAAAATGTAGCCCTGGTCATATATTTCCAAAGAGCCTGCGTGGAATGAACTGAAGTGCTTTTTTTTATCCTCACCTGTAAGTCACTTTAGATAAAAGCATCTGTTAAATGATTAAATGTAAATAAAAGCTCTGTTTTTTCTTCTCCTCAGTTCAGAAAGTGTCTGGTTCAGCTCTTGAGTTGCAGTAAAGTGACTGTGGTCGAAGGAAATAATAATCAGACGACTGAACGCGCCGGCATGACCAGCGGGAGCAACACTGGAGAGATGTCTGCCATCGCCGCTCGCGTCTCCGTCCCGAAAACAGAGGAAAATCCTGGAGACCGCAGCACTTTCAGCCACATCCCCATTCCTGAAAACAAAGTGTGTCCCATGTGAAAACACTAATGCAAAGTCTTCGTCTAAGTGCATTTCAGTCTCTTCTGAATGTAGGCGACATAAAACTCACACAATGGTATGACTGCACAAATATGCTTTTCTCTGAGTTTTGTCTTGTTTCTAGTCCAACTATCTCAAAATACATGAGTCAAGAAGCATTTTCTAAACAAGCAATAAAATATTGCATTGTTTTCAGAAATAATAAGTAACCGTTGTTTTCAGTCAATAATAAATGAGTTTTTTCTTTAAAACAAGCTTTAAAACAATAATCTGCCAATGGAATAAGTGATATTGGGCCCTATCATACACCTGGCGCAATAAAGCGCAAGACATGCTTGGCGTGATTTGTTGCCAATTTCAGAACAGGCAATTTTCATGTTTTGCGTCTCGTTGTTTAAATAGAAAATCCATTCACGACACTTTGTGGACTCATGTGTGTGCTGGTCTATAAAGGAGGTGTGTTAAGGCGCATTGTTGGAGTGTTGCTATTTTGAGAAACTAAAATAGACCGCACCATTGACCAACTAAAAGCTGCTCTAAAGTCCAGCGCAGAGAGTGTTAGTTATGCAACTTAAATGCTTACACACTGCTGAATACACACAGGATGAACAGCAACACAAATATCTTTACAGATGAAAACAATTAAAGGATTAAAATGATCCAGAAATGATGATTTTCTACATCAATATAAACACCACTGCCTCCATGCCTTCTTCACCTCGGGGGGCTTTTTTAGTTTATTCATGACGATCTGCATCAGTATAATGTGATTATTATTATCAGCAGTGTTATTGATTATCTGCAGATTTATATTTGTTTTAATAAACACAAGTGTAGATTTGTCCATCTGTGGGGTTTTGGAGACGTCTGCATCACCATATTGGGCGTCAGAACAGGACGTGTGTTTGGATATAACTCAGTGTTTTGACCACACTTCATTATTATTGTTCATTTATTCCTTTGCTGGAGATTAGAACTGAATTTAGAAATAGTTTTGAGCAAATCTTTGAGCTTAACAAACTAAATAAAATCTGTAGGCTAATGGATGTGTTCAGTGGAGTGAGTTTCCACCGTTTCCTTACTTCACCAAAGTAAAGGAGTAAAGAGTAAAAGTAAAGTAAAGAGAAAGTAAAGAGGCTGAATGGAGGAGGCTGGTTCTTTATCCTCGTGCTGCAAATGCTATGTTTAACTGTTTCTCTAGTAAAGCGTTCAGTTTTTACACTTACAAAACCGCCATGTAAATTGCAAATGCACCATGGAGTGACTCAGCTGACTCTTAAAGGGAATGAGAGATGAGACTCTGATTGGTTTAATGCACATTATGCTCAAACACACCCAGAACTCATTAGGAGAATAAGCACAACCCTGTTAGACCATGTGCCAGGCACAGAGCGTATTTTACCATCCTTAAAATAGCAAATGGGAAACCAGACACACCATTCATGCTTTTGCGCCATGCGATTTAGACTTTGCGCCTAGATCGTTAAAATAGAGCCCATAATCTTGTTTTTCCTTTTGACATTAGATTATTTTGATTTTTACCTTGTTTTAAGAAACTACAATGGTGGCAGAGAGAGCTTAACGTGCTGCAGTGTAAGAAAACACATGCAATAAAAAAACAAAAGCAAATAAAGATCTTTATCAGTTTGACACCATACATGTTGCAGATCCTCCAATGCAGACAAATTAACGCCTGCTTTTTCTCACAACACATGCATACAGCACAGAACACAACGGAAATGTTTCAAGAGGACCCTAAAATGTGTCGGACCGTAAAAGTGCAATACACTTTTATATTTAATCCAGCATTTACATAAATATAATGCATTACGAAGGAATGTACATTATAATTTTCATAAGTAATAGTAAAAAAAAAGATTCAAAAAGCATTCAACTATATGTGTTAGTTAACTTTCAAATTACACCTAAAATAGTTTTCAAGTTTTTTCTGATGGAGATAAATAGATTAGCTGAAGTTAAAAATGAAAACAATGCATTGCACATTAGCATGATATATTTAACATTTCTTATACTCCTACACCATGATATTCACATGCTACTGTAATATAAGTAATTGGAATAATGACATTAATATAATACATGTTTAACTTAAACTCAAAATACTGTGGTCATTGTAATACTTTATTATAGGTGATGATGACCTCATAAATTAAGTAAATATTTTATGTCAACAAAAGATGTGAAATGCACCTCAATGAGAGCGTTCAGTGTTTTCCTGCAGCTAAATCAGCTTGGGCAATACAGCATGAAGGAACAAAATAGTTTTGCTATATATATATAAATATATATAATTTATTTATTTATTTAAAGGGATAATTCACCAAACATTGTAAATGTATTCACTGTTTACTCTCCCTCAGGTGTTTCCAAACATGTTTGAGTTTTTTTTTTCTTCTGTTGAACACAAAAGGAGATATTCTGAAGAATGCTGAAAACCTGTAACCATTGACTTCCACTGGAGAAAAAACAAATGGAAGTCAATGGTCACAGGTTTCCAACATTCTTCAAAATGTATTCTTTTGTGTTCAACAGAGGAAAGAATCTCATATAGATTTGAATCGAGTAAAGAGTAAATGATGATAGAATATAAATTTTTGGGTGAACTGACCCTTCAATTGAGTTGCACTTTGGTAGTTTTGGAATCTTCAGTTCAACATAATATGATTTGGAACACACTGTATTTTCAATTACTTTTTAGGGTGGATAGTATGCAAATCGGGATAGCAACCAACAGAATTTAATTAACAAATGTATTTTCATCTGCCATTATTCACATTAACACCTCACACACCATTTAAAACCACTTCCAGTAAGCATGAATACTGCATATGCTTTTTTTGTTTCTGCAAATTAGTACATTTTTATTCAGAAATTTGGCGTTTCCAACACTCGTTTCTCATGCAATACTTTAAAATGTGCATGGCTGATAAACCCAGCTAGTGTTTATATAAACCTGTCAAAGTTTCCTGTCAAACACTGAGATTCATTGATTATGCATTATATTTATGTAAATTATTAATTAATAACTCAGTCACTCACTGTCCTTCAGCTTAGTCACTGATTTATCAGGGGTCGCCACAGCAGAGTGAACCACCAATTACTCTGACATATGTTTTATGTGGCGGATGCCCACAGCCCAGCACCAGAGAACTAATTAATTACTTATATTTAATTATTGATTATTCAGCTGAGATCTGAATGTGCTTTTATTTCTTTTCTTTATAAGGACAAAATCTGCTGATTCAGATGGTCTGACTTGAGTTTAGTTCTATTCTTTATAATCATTTTGGGGGGCAAATATCTGTGCTATTGTTAAAGATGCATTTAATTGAATGAAAGTTACAGTAATTATGTTCTTAATGTGAAAAGATAAATACTGTAAATGCTTTTAAAACCGCCAACTTATCCAGCATATGTTTTACTCAGCAGATGCCCTTCCAGCTGCAACCCATCACTGGGAAACATCCATACACACCCATTCACACACATACACTTTGGCCAATTTAGCTTACCCAATTCACCTGTGCTGCATGTGTTTGGACTGTGGGGGAAACCGGAGCACCCGGAGGAAACCCACGCCAACACGGGGAGAACATGCAAACTCCACACAGAAACACCAACTGACCCAGCCGGGACTCGAACCAGTGATATTCTTGCTGTAAGGCGATCGTGCTACCCACTGCGCCACCGTGACACTCTATCATTAATCATCAAAATAAAAAAATTACAATATAACAAAAAACAACAATAATAATCATCATCATATTCATATTCATAATAATATTAATAACGACAACAATAATCATCATTAAAATTACAATAACAACAATAATAATAGTAATAATAATAATAATAATCATCATCATAAAATAATAATAACAGCAACAATTATAATCATCATCATAAAAATTACAATAATAGTAATATTACTACTACTACTACTAATAATAATAATAAAATCAAGTCGTCCATTAAGTCTTCAAACACAGAAAGCAGAACTGTTTTCATAATAATCATTCATATTTCTTGATCATTAAATACTCATGTTATAGTGGTTTCTGCAGAATCCTGACCACTGTAGACTGGAGTAATGATGCTGAAAATACAGATTTACAACACAAAAACTAATGTTTGACTATATCTTCATAAAGGAAACTGCTATTTTAACTCTTAATAATATTTCACATTGTTCTACTGTATTTTTGATCAGTTGAATGCAGCCCTGCTGAGCAGAAGAGACGTGTGGTGTTAAACAATGTTAAATATGTTTATGTTCTGTCACTCTTATAAAAGTGTGTGTGTGAGCAAAAGAAACGCTCGTAAATTGAGCAGTGTGAACATGAACAGAAGCGTCTCGCATCAGATTATTGACTGTTTACTGATGAAAGCACTGAGAAGTAGGACATTCAGACACACACACACACTAACTCACACTAAAACACACACTCACAAGCACACAAACACACTCACACATAGTACTACACTAAAACACACACACACTCATTCACTCATACACAAACACACACTAAAACTCACACACCAATTAACACACACACACACACACACACACACACACACACACACGCACACGCTAAAATAGTAAAACACCAACTCACAAACACACACACACTCATTCACTCATACACAAACACACACTAAAACTCACACACCAATTACCACACACGCTAAAATAGTAAAACACCAACTCACAAGCACACTCACACTCATTCACTCATACACACACTGAAACACACACTCACAAGCACACACATGCACACTTACTCATATAGGCACACAGATACACCTACACATGCACAAAACACACACTCACAAGCAAATAAACACTCACACAATCTCACACAAACTACTACACACTAAAACTCACACTCATTCACTCATGCACACTCTTACACTCACTAAAACACACACTCACAAGCACACACATACACTTACACACACACATGCACAAAAAAACACACGCGCTCACATACACACACACACATACACACACACAATTGACATTGTTCATTTAAGCGCATGTGTTTACAGTGAGACTGCCTGCTAAATGTATGTTACTAATGTTTGTTCATGTGTTCAGACGATCACTGAAGGAAATGAAAGTCTTGTTTTCAGACGCTCATTTGAGCTCGTCAAGACTCTTTAGACGACAGGATTATGATTAATAATGATGATAATAATAATAGTTATGCAGGTTTTGTCCAGTACAGCCTTAATCTCAAAGCACAACTGTAGAAACTCTGTGTGTGATTTCTGCTTCATGTGTGTCTCTGTCAGAGAGTTCTGTTTTTATTATTAATCATCATAATGAACGTGTTTGTGTGTGTGTGTGTGTGTGTGTGTTTAATCTCCACAGTTATGTGTTGTTCTGCTGCATGTTGTACATCAGATCAGATCCTTCAGAAGCACTCGCTGTCCATGGAAATCTCCTGTTGCATCAAAATAAAATGATTTAGGTGACTTTAATGGTAAATGTTTCTGCTCATGTGATTTACACTCTAAACAATATCCGTTCATGAACAGTTTCTGTGTTTGTGTGTGGTGGTGAATTGCATTATGGGATGTTGATCTCTGCTCTGTCCACTTCTAAACTCTACAGTTTAACAAAGTGACTTTTAGTGACATTTGAGTCTTATGAAATAATGTAATAAATAATATCTAGAGAAATAAGGCTGTAAAATAGCAGAAAACATACTGCAGTTTATATCACAGCCATATCACCCTGCAGCCCGAGAGCGCTCCCTCACTGAAGCTGAGCAGGGCTGAGCCTGGTCAGTGTCTGGATGGGGGAACACTAGGTTTCTGTTGGCAGAGGTGTTAGTGAGGCCAGTAGGGGGCGCTCAACCTGCACTCTGTGTGAGTCCTACTGCCCCAGTATAGTGGAGACACTTTCTCTGATTTTTTCCTTGGTATTTTAAGTTTAGAACTTATAATAATCATTTCGCCTTGTGAATTCTGTATTTATTTGGTGCAATTATTTTTTTCTTTAAGTTTAGAATGTTCTTTCTATGAATTATGAGGTTATAACTCAAAATTCAAAGAGAAACGGACAGAATTTCAGAGTTTATATCTTAAAATTCAGACGTTTCCCTCTGGGAATTCAGAATTAAGTCTTCAATTTTTTCCCATGTCCCAAATTTCAGACTTTTTCTCTATTTATAATAGGAAAAAAAGTTTTTTTTCTGAATTTGGCATTTATTTTTTTGCATTTCTGATGTTTTTTTCTTAGAATGTTTCTGAATTTACGTCTCACAATCCTGATTTTTCTTTCTCTGAATTCTGTTTGTTTTTTTCCTGTATTTGAAGTGCTTATCTAGCAGTTCTGACAGTGTTTATAACCATTCTGAATGTGATGTCTGAGTTTACTTTGTGCAATTCAGATGTTTTCCCTGCTGGAGTTCAGAGGTTACATCTCATACGTTTTTGACTAGCTTTTCCTTTCAAATCTGAGTTTAGCTCTCATAATGAAGAGTTTGAAGAGTCTGAATTCTGAGTTCACTTTGTGCAATTCTGCCTTTTCATTACTCTATTGGTAGTATGAGTGTATGACTGAAAACTCTAACTTCAGAATGAACACCATAGCAGATTACATTCAGTTGTGATTTGTTTCTGTTTATGATTGAAAATTCAGAATTTTTCTTTGCAAATTGGAGTTCATCTCTCTCAGTTCTGACTGTTTTACTCAGAATTCTGGATTTATGTCTCTTGATTCTGATTTTTTATTTCTCTGGGTTTGTTTTTTCCTGTATTTTGAGTTTACCTCTAGCAGTTCTGATATTTTATATAGCGATTCTGAATTTCTGAATGTGAAGCGAGTTTATTTTGTGCAGCTCTGACTTTTTTTCCCTTCTGAGTTTACATCTCATAATTCTGACTTTTTGAGTTTTTTCTGAGACTTTTCTGTATTTTTGACTTCAGATTTTTTCATTTAATTCTGAGTTCATGACTGAAAATTCAGAGTTTTTTTTCTTGCAAATCAGAGTTTAGCTCTCAAAATCTGGACTTAGAGTTTGATTTCTGAGTTTGCAACTTACAATTTTTGCAAGGCTTTTCATTCTCTTGCAATTGTGTGTTTACGACTGAAAATTCAGACTTTTTTCTGCTGTTTTGAGTTCACATATAGCAGTTCTGACTTTTAAATTCTAAGTTCTGAGTTTACTTTTCACAGCTCTGTCATTGTGAGTTCAGGCCTCAAGATTTAGATTTTCCTTTTTCTCTGAGTTTACAACTTAATATTTTGACTTTTGTTTCTTTTTTCTTTTAGTTTAGAAACTTTGACTTTTTTCACCTTTTGTAATTCTGAGTTACAGTTTATTCAATTCACCTTTATTTGTACAGCGCTTATACAATGTAGATTGTGTCAAAGCAGCTTCACATAAAAGGTCACAGTAAATAGGAACAGTGTAGTTCAGTTTGTAGTGTTTAAGTTCAGTTCAGTTTAGCTCAGTTCAGTGTGGTTTAATAATCACTACTGAGAGTCCAAATACTGAAGAGCAAATCCATCGATGCGCAGCTCTACAGATCCTGAACCATGCAAGCCAGTGGCGACAGCGGAGAGGGAAAAAAACTTCACTAAAGGCGGAAGTGAAGAAAAAAAAACCTTGAGAGAAACCAGGCTCAGTTGGGCACGACCATTTTAATTTCTCCGCTGGCCAAACGTCTTGTGCAGAGCTGCAGTCTCAGTGGCGGAGGCTGGAAGCTGGCCTCAGCGAAGACTCGTCTGTCTCTGGAGCGTCACAGGAATCAGTCTCATGTTCTCCACTCTTCCATGACCATCACAGTAGCTGCTCAGGATTCGGCCAGGTCCAGGATATGGAAACCTTGGGATCATCTCGTCGTTGGTCTTGGATCGAATCAGTGACTCTGCATAGTCTGAGGGCCTCGGGAAGAGTATCCCCAGGTGGAAATGGAGAATAAAGAAAATAATTAGGGTAGCTTAGTTTAGACTTATTATATATAAAATGTCTTACTTATAGAGACTTTATATATTTAATCTGAATTTCTAAAATTGATTTCTGAGTTCTGACTTTTTCCCTTGGAGTTTCGAGTTTGCATCTCATAATTAAGTTTTTGACTCAATCTTTATTTTTAATTATTATTACTGTTATTATTTATTTATTTATTTATTTATTTATTACTTTCAAATCTGATTTCACATTTCAAAATGTAGACTGATTTGTCTGAGTTTACAACTTGCAATTTTGGCTTTTTTATTTTCTTGTAATTCTGAGTTTACAGCTGAAAATTCAGACTTTTTCTGTTAAGTCTGAAGTTAATGTTTGTCCTTTAGATTTCTTTTCTTGCAGTTCTGAGCTTCTCATTTCTTTTCCTTTCATCTCTCACAGTTCTGACTTTTTTACGCCAAATTCAGAGTTTACGTCTCACAATCATGACTCTTTATTTCTCTGAACGCTGTATTTGTTTTTTTTTTAAGTTACTTCTAGCCGTTTTGACATTTTATATAGCTATTCTGAATTTCCGAGTTTAATTTACTAGTAGTTTACATCTCACAGTTCAGATGTTTTTTCTGAAATCTGAATTTATAACTTGAAATTAAAAATTATCTTCTTTTTTTCCTGTGAAGTTAATGTTTGTAAATCAGATTGTACAACTCTGAGTTTTAAATCACAGTTATGAAAAGTTTATTTTTTTGCATTTTTTCCTCACAATTCTGCCTTTTCCGCTCTAAATTGAGAGTTTTCATTTCACAATTGTAACTTTCATTTTCTCTGAAAAATCTTCAGTTTTGATTTTTTTTTGTCCAGCAATTCTGTTTTTTTTTTTTTTTTTTTTTGAAGAATTCGGAGTTCAGGAAAATTTAGATTTTCCTTTTTCTCTGAATTTTGAGGTTACAACTTAAAATTCTGACATTCTGAGAGATCTCAAAATACTTTTGGTGATTCAGATTTTTTGTTGCCTCTCGAGTTTAATACACACAATTCTGTTTTCTTCAAAATTCTCAATTTCCATCTTGCAATTAAGACTTTTTTCTTGAAATTCAGACTTTTCCCCCTTTTAAAGTAAACTTTCTTCTGCTCCGTTGGATTATTAGAAATGTTGAGTTTACAAAACTTTATTTCACTGTGAATTCTTTTTTTGTGTGTGCAATTCTGACTTTTTTTTTTATTTTATTTTCACAATTTATAATTTATAACAGTAATTCTGTCTTATTTTTTTCTTGAAAGTCCACATCTCGAATTTCAGACTTAGCTACTTTACAAATTTGACTACTTTTTTCATGGCATTTTGAATTTTCAACTTAAAATAGTTTTTTTTTTGTTTGTTTTTGCTGTGAATTCAGAATTTAACACAATTTAGAATTTTAGATTTTCGTTCTCAGCATTTTGAGTTTATAATTATATAACTCTGTCTTTTTCTCTTGAAATTCTGAGTCTATGTCAAATTTCAGACTTGTTTTTTTTTTTTTTCTGAAATTGAGTGTACTTCTCACAGTTATGACCTTTTTATTTGCTTCTCAGAGTTCTGAGTTTACAACTTAACATTTACACATTTTCCCTGGAAATTTAGAATTCATTGCTTTTTCTTTTTTCCTTAGACTTAAAAGTCTGCTTAAAAGTCTGAATGTGAAATATAAGCAAACCAGCAAAACAAAATTCTCCTGAAGTTCTGAGCTTATATCTTGAACATCAGAATTGTTTCTCTGAAATTTATTTATTTTAGTTTAGATTTTTTATTTTTTTGCAATACACAATTCTAATGATTATTTTGTTTTTCATCAGAATTTAGAACTGCATTTTATTGTTCTCTCTCTCAAATTAAAGGTTTACCGACTCACGATTTATTCTTTAAATTCTGAATTGACTTTATTCTGATCTGTTTACATCTCAAAATTTACAAGCTAAAACACTGGGGGTTTTTTCAGAGCATGAAACTTTCCTCCGGGTGCTCTGGTTTCTCCCACAGTCCAAACAAATGTGCTATAGGGGAATTGATCAACTAAACTGGCCGTAGAGTATGAGTGTGTGTATGAGTGTTTCCCAGTACTAGGTTGCAGCTGGAAGGGAATCCCCTTTGTAAAACATATGCTCAAATAGTTGGCGATTCATTCCACTGTGGCAACCGCTAAGGAATAAAGGGAGTAAGCCAAAGGAAAAATGAATCAATGTAAATGTTCTTGTGTGCACCTGCAGTGTATAAAGAGTGTGTTTTATCCTCTGTGCTTCACACTGAATAAAAGAGAGTGACCCGCCGGGACGAAGAGCTCACACACCACGATGATGATGATGAATTACACTGGACATTTCCA
>NC_079444.1:5784127-5811098 GCF_903798145.1 Danio aesculapii | reverse complement strand
GTTTGGGCTCTTGATGGCCCCTTTCCCTTCAGCTGCAGGAACTCTGACCCCTGCAGGTTGCCCCAGGGGCCTGCCACTCTCCCTGGGTGGCGGTTTGGGCTCTTGAGGGCCCCTTGAACTCCAGCTGCAGGGTCTGTGACCCCAGCAGGTTGCCCCAGGGTCCCGCCACTGTCCCTGGGTGGTAGTTTGGGCTCTTGAGGGCCCCTTGCCTTGCAGCTGCAGGGTCTGTGACCCCAGCGGGCTGCCGCAGGGGCCAGCTACTGCCTCTGGGTGGCAGTTTGGACTCTTGAGGGCCCCTTGCCCTTCAGCTGCATGGACTCTGACCCCAGCGAGTTGCCCCAGAGGCCAGGCACTCCCTCTCGGTTGCAGTTTGGGCTCTTGAGGCCCTCCAGCTGCAGGGTCTGTGACCCATGCAGGCTACCCCAGGGGCCAGCCATTCTCCCTGGGTGGCAGTTTGGTACCTTTAGGGCCCCTTGCTCTTTAACTGCAGGGTCTCTGACCCCAGCAGGTTGCCCCAGGGGCCTGCCACTCTCCGTGGGTGGCAGTTTGGGCTCTTGAGGGCCCCTTGAACTCCAGCTGCAGGGTCTGTGACCCCAGCAGGTTGCCCCAGGGTCCAGCCACTGTCCCTGGGTGGTTGTTTGGGCTCTTGAGGGCCCCTTGCCTTCCAGCTGCAGGGTCTGTGACCCCAGCGGGCTGCCCCAGGGGCCAGCTACTGCCTCTGGGTGGCAGTTTGGGCTCTTGAGGGCCCCTTGCCCTTCAGCTGCATTGACTCTGACCCCAGCGAGTTGCCCCAGAGGCCAGCCACTCCCTCTCGGTTTTAGTTTGGGCTCTTGAGGCCCTCCAGCTGCAGGGTCTGTGACCCAGGCAGGCTGCCCCAGGGGCCAGCCATTCTCCCAGGGTGGCAGCTTGGGCACTTTAGGGCACTCTTCAACTGCAGGGTCTCTGACCCCAGCAGGCTGCCCCATGGGCCTGCCACTCTCCGTGGGTGGCAGTTTGGGCTCTTGAGGGCCCCTTGTCCTCCAGCTGCTGGGTCTGTGACCCCAGCGGGCTGCCCCAGGGGCCTGCTACTGTCCCTGCGTGGCAGTTTGGGCTCTTGAGGGCCCCTTGCCTATCAGCTGCAGGGTCTCTGAACCCAGCAGGTTGCCCCAGGGGACTGCCTCTCTCCCGAGGTTGCAGTTTCGGTTCTTGAGGGCCCCATGTCCTCCAGCTGCACGGTCTGTGACCCCAGCGGGCTGCCCCAGGGGCCAGCCACTCTCCCTAGGTTGCAGTTTGGGCTCTTGAGGGCCGCTTGCCCTCCAGCTGCAGGGTCTGTGACTCAGGCAAGCTGCCCCAGGGGCCAGCCACTGTCCCTGGGTGGCAGTTTGGGCTCTTGAGGGCCCCTTGCCCTTTAGCTGCAGGGTCTCTGACCCCAGCAGGTTGACTATATTATGCCATTATTATTATCACTAACAGTATAGCGTCCCCTTCACTGACAGTAGAGTTTCCCCTTCACTGACAGTATAGTGTCCCCTTCACTGACAGTATAGTGTCCCCTTCACTGACATTATAGTGTCCCCTTAACTGACAGTATAGTGTCTCCTTTACTGACGGTATAGTTTTTCCTTCACTGACTGTGTAGTGTCCCCTTCACTGATAGTATATTGTCCCCTTCACTGACAGTAGAGTGTCCCCTTCACTGACAGTATATTGTCCCCTTTACTGACAGTATAGTGTCCCCTTCACTGACAGTATAGTTTCTCCTTCACTGACTGTATAGCGTCCCCTTCACTAACAGTATAGCGTCCCCTTCACTGACAGTATAGCGTCCCCTTCACCAACAGTATAGTGTCTCCTTCACTGACAGTATAGTTTCCCCTTCACTGACAATAAAGTGTCCCCTCTACTGACAGTATAGTGTCCCCTTCACTGACTGTATAGTGTCCCCTTTACTGAAAGTATAGTGTCCCTTTCTCTGACAGTATAGTTTCTCCTTCACTGACTGTATAGCGTCCCCTTCACTGACTGTATAGTGTCCCCTTCACTGACAGTATAGCGTTCCCTTCACTGAGAATATAGTGTCTCCTTCACTGACAATATAGTGTCCCCTTCACTGACAGTATAGTGTCCCCTTCTCTGACAGTATAGTGTCCCCTTCACTGACAGTATAGTGTCCCCTTCACTGACAGTATAGTGTCTCCTTCACTGACAGTATAGTGTTTTCTTTCACTGACAGTATAGTGTCTCCTTCACTGGCAGTATAGTGTCCCCTTCACTGACATTATAGCGTCCCCTTCACTGACAGTATAGCACCCCCTTCACTGACAGTATAGTGTCCCCTTCACTGACAGTATAGTGTCCCCTTTACTGACAGTATAGTGTCTCCTTCACTGACAGTAATGTGTCCCCTTCACTGACAGTATAGTGTCCCCTTCACTGACAGTATGGTGTCCCCTTCACTGACAGTATAGTGTCTCCTTCACTGACAGTAAAGTGTCCCCTTCACTGACATTATAGCATCCCCTTCACTGACAGTATAGTGTCCCCTTCACTGACAGTATAGCATCCCCTTCACTGACAGTATAGCGTCCCCTTCACCGACAGTATAGTGTCTCCTTCACTGACAGTATAGTTTCCCCTTCACTGACAGTATAGTGTCCCCTTTACTGACAGTATAGTGTCCCCTTCACTGACAGTATAGTTTCTCCTTCACTGACTGTATAGCGTCTGCTTCACTGACAGTATAGTGTCCCCTTCACTGACAGTATAGTGTCCCCTTCTCTGACAGTATAGTGTCCCCTTCACTGACAGTATAGTGTCCCCTTCACTGACAGTATAGTGTCTCCTTCACTGACAGTATAGTGTTTTCTTTCACTGACAGTATAGTGTCCCCTTCACTGACAGTATAGCGTCCCCTTCACTGACAGTATAGTGTCCCTTTCACTGACAGTATAGTGTCTCCTTCACTGACAGTATAATGTCCCCTTCACTGACAGTATAGTGTCCCCTTCACTGACATTACAGCATCCCCTTCACTGACAGTATAGTGTCCCCTTCACTGACAGTATAGTATCCCCTTTACTGACAGTATAGCGTCCCCTTCACTGACAGTATAGTGTCCCCTTCACTGACAGTATAGTGTCCCCTTTACTGACAGTATTGTGTCCCCTTCACTGACAGTATAGTTTCTCCTTCACTGACTGTATAGCGTCCGCTTCACTGACAGTATAGTGTCCCCTTCACTGACAGCATAGTGTCCCCTTCACTGACAGTATAGTGTCCCCTTCACTGACAGTATAGACAGTATAGCCAGCCACTCTCTCTCGGTTTCAGTTTGGGCTCTTGAGGCCCTCCAGCTGCAGGGTCTGTGACCCAGGCAGGCTGCCCCAGGGGCCTGTCATTCTCCCTGGGTGGCAGTTTGGGCACTTTAGGGCCCTTTGCTCTTCAACTGCAGGATCTCTGACCCCAGCAGGCTGCCTCAGGGGCCTGCCACTCTCCCTGGGTGGCAGTTTGGGCTCTTGAGGGCCCCTTGTCCTCCAGCTGCTGGGTCTGTAACCTCAACTAGTTGCCGCAGGGGACTGCCTCTCTCCCGAGGTTGCAGTTTGGGCTCTTGAAGACCCTATGTCCTCCAGCTGCAGGGTCTGTGACCCCAGCGGGCTGCCTCAGGGGTCAGCCACTCTCCCTGGGTTGCAGTTTTGCTCTTTTGGGCCCCATGCCCTTCAGCTGCATGGTCTGTGACCCAGGCAGTATAGTGTCCCCTTCACTGACAGTATAGTTTCCCCTTCACTGACAGTTTAGTGTCCCCTTCGCTGACAGTATAGCGTCCGCTTCACTGACAGTATAGTGTCCCCTTCACTGACAGTATAGTGTCTCCTTCACTGACAGTATAGTGTCCCCTTCAATGACAGTATAGTTTCCCCTTCACTGACAGTATAGCGTCCCCTTCACTGACAGTATAGTTTCCCCTTCAGTAACAGTATAGTGTCCCCTTCACTGACAGTATTGTGTCCCCTTCACTCACAGTATAGTTTCTCCTTCACTGACTGTATAGCGTCCGCTTCACTGACAGTATACACTGTAAAAAAAAAACTAATTTTACAGAAAATATCTCTAAATTTTTTACAGTATTTTTTTGTCATTTCAAATTAAATTCAAAACTTAGTAAAACGACAAACAATCTTTCTAAATTAACAGTTTGACTGTCATTTTAGGTACTTTATCATTAAAAACAAATTACTGACGTTTTTGTTTTTTATACAAGGAAATTACTGTATTATTTATACAGTATTTTTTCTGTTATTTTAAATTATATTCAAAAGTCCGTAAAAATTACAAACAATATTTGTAAATTAACAGCTTGACTGTTATTTTATGTACTATAAAATTAATGACAAATTACAGGAATTTTCCTGTTTTATACAATATAATTGCCGTATTATTTAGTGTTTTTTCCAGTTTTTTTGAAGTACATTTAAAATTACGTAAAATTAAAGTAATAAATTGTAATTACTTGCTCTGTAAAAAAAAATTAAAAATCTTAAAAAAAAAGGTCAAATGACTGGCAGCTACGGCTGCCAAACAAAAACCATAAAATTACGGTAAAATTTCTTTGTTGAAATAAAGTGCAAAAAATAATAAATCTACAGATATTTTCATTAAAATGTTTACAGAAAAACACTGTTATTTTACAGACTTTTGCTAGATTATTACGATCAAATCCGTTCAATAAATAAAATAGATAAATTCCGCTTACATGCACCTGTTCCGGATTCCGCTAATTGCACACACACAGTCGGAGGATCATTATGAACTGATTACATGGACTTTAAAAGCAGCACAGATGCACGCACCAATTGCTAAGTCTTGTTATGCTGTTACTGTGAACATTATGATGCGTTTCTTTCTTTTGCTGTGCTTTGTTTGTTAATTGTTTATGTGGTTTGCTGCTTGGACTGACCATTTGGCTGTTATTTGACCATGACTCTGGATTCCCTGCATACATCTGTTTGCCCCTGTGTTGACTGTTGCTTGCCTCACCATCTCTGTGTAATAAACCTGCATTTGGATCTGCACTACTTTGTCAGCATCCCCTTCGCATTAAAGTTCCATTTCATTTAAGATTTGTAACTAAATTATTCCATATAACTTAAACCTCTACATGTTTTACATAAAAACTATTCAATCAAATGCAACAACTGTAATCTTAAAGTTGTGAGAATTTTAATCAGTTGTATCTCGTTTGTTGTTTTTCCAGACATTTTTGATCCAAAATAAAACTGTTAAATTACGACCATGAGCATGTCTTGGCATTTTATTAAAGGTGTTTAATTGTTATGGTTGAGAGATAAAATTCTTCTAAATAACATTTTTTCTCTTGAAATTTTAGTGCAGTCACTTTATTGATGGTGTTCGATCATAAAAATCTAGGAAAAGTTTGTGAAATAACAGTGTTTCTCTGTAAAACTCTTAGTGTGTAACTTTTTTGAACGGATTTGATCGTAATAATCCCCTTCACTGACAGTATAGTGTCCCCTTCACTGACAGTATAGTGTCCCCTTCACTGACAGTATAGACAGTATAACCAGCCACTCTCTCTCGGTTTCAGTTTGGGCTCTTGAGGCCCTCCAGCTGCAGGGTCTGTGACCCAGGCAGGCTGCCCCAGGGGCCTGTCATTCTCCCTGGGTGGCAGTTTGGGCACTTTAGGGTCCTTTGCTCTTCAACTGCAGGGTCTCTGACCCCAGCAGGCTGCCTCAGGGGCCTGCCACTCTCCCTGGGTGGCAGTTTGGGCTCTTGAGGGCCCCTTGTCCTCCAGCTGCTGGGTCTGTAACCTCAGCGAGTTGCCGCAGGGGACTGCCTCTCTCCCGAGGTTGCAGTTTGGGCTCTTGAAGGCCCTATGTCCTCCAGCTGCAGGGTCTGTGACCCCAGCGGGCTGCCTCAGGGGTCAGCCACTCTCCCTGGGTTGCAGTTTGGGCTCTTGAGGGCCCCATGCCCTTCAGCTGCATGGTCTGTGACCAAGGCAGTATAGTGTCCCCTTCACTGACAATATAGTGTCCCCTTCGCTGAAAGTATAGTGTCTCCTACACTGACAGTATAGCATCCCCTTCACTGACAGTATAGCATCCCCTTTACTGACAGTATAGCGTCCCCTTCACTGACAGTATAGTGCCCCTTCACTGACAGTATAGCGTCCCCTTCACTGACAGTATAGCGTCCCCTTCACTGACAGTATAGTGTCCCCTTCACTGACAGTATAGTGTCCCCTTCACTGACAGTATAGTGTCCCCTTCACTGACAGTATAGTGTCCTCTTCACTGACAGTATAGCGTCCCCTTCACTGACAGTATAGTGTCCCCTTCACTGACAGTATAGTGTCCCCTTCACTGACAGTATAGTGTCCCCTTCACTGCCAGTATAGTGTGTCCTTGACTGACAGTATACTTCTTTGCTTCAGTGAGAAACTGCTCTAGGGCTGCAGGGCAGGGGCGCCTTCAGGGGGGAAGTTAGGACAAATCTAAGGTCACACACCATTTTGGGGCTCCCAGAGATACAATTAGGACCCCACCCGAAACCCCTTTCCCCCCACCCCCACCTACATCTGCTACCAACAATCCCTTCACTTTCGTCTGAGACACGCTAAACCCATCAATATATGAGAGAACTCACATCCGCTGCACTAACTGCAGCTTCCTGCTTTCTGAGGGAAACACACACGCGCGCACACACACACACACTTACTCACAAATAATAACACACACAATCTCTCTTTTTATCACACACATACAAACAATAATATATACACGTGCACACACACACACACACACACACACACATACACACAATAACACACACCCAACACAAACTCACGCACACGATTACACACACGATAACTTATACAGACGCGCACACACTCACTCAATAACAATAACACACGAAGACACGCTCACACACAAATCATAGTAAACCCACACACTCATGCAATCGACGACTTATACAGACTCACACACTCACTCACAAACAATAACACACACACACACACACACACTCACAAACAATACAAACTAAAACACACACACTCAAGCTATATCTCTACTGACACGCTCATTTACTCACAAACAAAAACGCGTGCGCACACACAAGCATCTTGATGCTTGAATTGATTGATTGATTGATTGATTGATTGATTGATTGATTGATTGATTGATTGATTGATTGATTGACTGATTTATTATCTGTGTCTGAGTTTCTCAGCTCGAGTGATCAGCAGATCTGATTGAGTTATTGATTATGAAGTATAAGCTCCTCATCTCCAGTGAGTTTGACGCTTTGCTGCCCTCTTGTGGAGCACCGGCCTTCACTAGCATCAGCAGAGCATTAATCCAGTAATCAGCATTTAAGGTGGATCATCACAGTTGCCCTAAAACTATCCAACAACACCCACTCTTGTCGATTTAGATTTTTTTTATCCTCTTCAAATGTTAACTAAAACTAAAGTGTGTAATACAGACCCGTAGCCAGCCTGGTGTAAGGGCTGGGTCTTTTTTCTCAAAAAGTGAACCTTTTTGCAGGTATTCGCCTCATTTTCTATTTAATTATGACATTTAAATACTGCATTTAGTGACATTTTAAGCACTTTTTTAGCTGCACTGTAAAAAAAACCCTAATTTTACAGAAAATATCTCTAAATTTTTTACAGTATTTTTTTGTCATTTCAAATTAAATTCAAAACTTAGTAAAACGACAAACAATCTTTCTAAATTAACAGTTTGACTGTCATTTTAGGTACTTTATCATTAAAAACAAATTACTGACGTTTTTGTTTTTTATACAAGGAAATTACAGTATTATTTATACAGTATTTTTTTTTTGTTATTTTAAATTATATTCAAAAGTCCGTAAAAATTACAAACAATATTTGTAAATTAACAGCTTGACTGTTATTTTATGTACTATATAATTAATGACAAATTACAGCAATTTTCCTGTTTTATACAATATAATTGCCGTATTATTTACACAGTGTTTTTTACAGTTTTTTTGAAGTACATTTAAAATTACGTAAAGTTAAAGTAATAAATTGTAATTACTTGCTCTGTAAAAAAAATTTAAAATCTTAAAAAAAAGGTCAAATGACTGGCAGCTACGGCTGCCAAACAAAAACCATAAAATTACGGTAAAATTTCTTTGTTGAAATAAAGTGCAAAAAATAATAAATCTACAGATATTTTCATTAAAATGTTTACAGAAAAACACTGTTATTTTACAGACTTTTGCTAGATTATTACGATCAAATCCGTTCAATAAATAAAATAGATAAATTCCGCTTACATGCACCTGTTCCGGATTCCGCTAATTGCACACACACAGTCAGAGGATCGTTATGAACTGATTACATGGACTTTAAAAGCAGCACAGACGCACGCACCAATTGCTAAGTCTTGTTATGCTGTTACTGTGAACATTATGATGCGTTTCTCTCTTTTGCTGTGCTTTGTTTGTTAATTGTTTATGTGGTTTGCTGCTTGGACTGACCATTTGGCTGTTATTTGACCATGACTCTGGATTCCCTGCATACATCTGTTTGCCCCTGTGTTGACTGTTGCTTGCCTGACCATCTCTGTGTAATAAACCTGCATTTGGATCTGCACTCCTTTGTCAGCATCCCCTTCACATTAAAGTTCCATTTCATTTAAGATTTGTAACTGAATTATTCCATATAACTTAAACATCTACATGTTTTACATAAATACTATTCAATAAAATGCAACAACTGTGATCTTAAAGTTGTGAGAATTTTAATCAGTTGTATCTCGTTTGTTGTTTTTCCAGACGTTTTTGATCCAAAATAAAACTGTTAAATTACGACCATGAGCATGTCTTGGCATTTTATTAAAGGTGTTTAATTGTAATGGTTGAGAGATAAAATTCTTTTAAATAACATTTTTTCTCTTGAAATTTTAGTGCAGTCACTTTATTGATGGTGTTCAATCATAATAATCTAGGAAAAGTTTGTGAAATAACAGTGTTTCTCTGTAAAACTCTTAGTGTGTAACTTTTTTAAACGGATTTGATCGTAATAATCTAGGAAAAGTCTGTAAAATAACAGTGTTTTTTGTAAACATTTTAATGAAAATATCTGTAGATTTATTATTTTTTGCACTTTATATCAATAAAGAAATGTTACCGTAATATTATGGTTTTTGTTTGGCAGCCGTAGCTGCCAGTCATTTGACCTTTTTTTTACGATATTTTTTTTTACAGTGTGAATTAGCTTGTTGGATGGTCATCATAACCACACTTTTTAATGTACCAAAAATGTTTCTTAATGATTTATATTAAAAGAAATATAAAATGATTCTTATTTTTAAAATTCATATTTATTACATAATATATCATTAGAAGAAAAAAAACTGTAGCCTATTGTCGTTTATTAGGCAAATAACAAACTGGCCAACATATTTAATTCTCTTCAGGCAGAATTTGGCCATTTAAATAAAAAATTATTTAAACATAATAATAATAATAACAATAATAATAATAATAATAATAATAATAATAATAAAATAATAATAATAATATAATAACAATATTATTATTATTATTATTATTATTATTATTAATAATAATATAATAATAATAATAATAATAATAATAATAATAATAACAATAATAATAATAATAATAATAATAATATAATAATAATAATATAATAATAATTATTATTATTATAATATTAATAATAATATTAGTAATATTAGTAACAATAATAATAATAATAATAATAATAGTAAGGGCACTTAAAGCTCTCTATTTAGTAGAATATTTATTTGTTTGGTGGACATATTGTCACATCTGTCGTGAGTAGATTAGCAAAAACCACACACATGTTAAACGTGCACGTGTGTGTGTGTGTGGTGTGTGTGTGTGTGTGTGTGAGTGTGAGTGTGTGTGTGTGTGTGTGTGTGTGTGTGTGTGTGTGTGTGTGTGTGTGTGTGTGTGTGTGTGTGTACGAGCATTAGACCAGCATTTTTGTCGCTCATTCATCATACTGTGGGTCTCTGTTTCATCATGTCTGAGTTGTCTTTTTTTTTATCTATTTTTTATCTATTTGTCTATATTTATCCTGATATTTGACCCTGATTATGCTTCTCTGAAGAGTAAATATCCTGAGAGTGGGTGGGGAGAACCAGCTCATTTGCATTTAGGCACTGGCACAAAA
Organism: Danio aesculapii; assembly: GCF_903798145.1. NCBI lineage: Eukaryota > Metazoa > Chordata > Actinopteri > Cypriniformes > Danionidae > Danio > Danio aesculapii. The sequence goes on along the minus strand of NC_079444.1, from coordinate 5,800,906 downwards.
CAGCTAATTCCCTCTGACCCAAAAATGGACATTTTCCGCAGGGTACAATACATTATCTGATGGGAGATTTGAGCTGAAATTTCACACACATTTTGGAGACACAAAAGACTTGTTAAAAGGTATTTTAGAGTCAGTGTTATGTGGTACTGATTGTTTCAAAACAGCTACAACAGAAAATAACTTAATAAGTGATGTTCAATGTTCATCAAATACTGCAAAAGCTCTGAAAAGGTGGGATTATATATGTGTGGTAGTCAGATATAATTAGTCCATAAAAGTAATCTAAAAGTAATCTAAATGTAATCCAAAAGTAGTCAGATTACCAAAAGTAATCTAAATGTAATACAAAAGTTGTCAGATTACCTTTCCATAAACGTAATCTAAATGTAATACAAAAGTAGCCTGATAAATTTACCATAAAAGTAATCTAGATGTAATCCAAAAGTAGTGAGATTACCTTTCCATAAAAGTAATCTAAATGTAATCCAAAAGTAGTCAGATTACTTTACCATAAAAGCAATTAAATGTAATCCAATAGTAGTCAGATTACCTTTCCATAAAAGTAATCTAAATTTAATACAAAAGTAGTCAGATTACATTACCACAAAAGTAATCTAAATATACTTTAAAGTAGTCAGATTATGTTACCATGAAAGTAACCTAAATGTAATGCATAAGTAGTTATATTACCTTACCACAAAAGTAATTTAAATGTAATCCAAAGTACTCAAATTACGCTACCATTAAATTAATCTAAATGTAATCCAAAAGTAGTCAATTTCACTACCATAGAAATAATCAAAGTGTAATCCAATAGTTGTGAGAAATGTAATGCAAATGTAAGACTCCATTTGCATTATGTTACTATAAAAGTAATCTAAACGTAATCGAAAAGTAGTCAGATTACGTAACCATAAATGTGTAATCTAAAAGATTATATTTAGTAACTGGTTACTATTCATAAGTAATCCATGTAGGCCTGAAACTCAATATTCATTTCAGTCAATAAAATGAAAAACAAAAAAGTTTTTTCAATTCACTTGAGTTAGTTCATCAATAATGATACAATTTCCAGCTCTACAGAAGAAAGTTGTGTCAGTGGTGTGAAAAACACAAACCTCATTACATATATTTCATTAATCAGTTCATGCATTCCCTTGAAATAAAATTACACAAACCCAGACATTAAAACGTATTTTATTGAGCTCAATCATACAGGTGGAGAGCATATTCTCTGCATCGTATAGAAAATTAAAAACACAAAAACAAAAAAAGTGCATGATACTATATAATACAACTCGAATACTCAGCTTAAATATCAAGGCAGACTGTGATTCTAGCACTCATCTGCAAATTTAACACAGATACATAAACACGTGTGTCCTATATATCATACTGCTCACATGACTGGTTTTATTTCAATCCAAGAATAAGATTTAATATCACTAAATCATCAAACACCAAATGCACCAACTGTATGGGTTCAATCTCGATGGTAGCATTTACAAATGACCAATATATATGTGGATTCCCCAGTTATCATCAGAAAGCACAGCATGCTGAAGAGTTTTCAGTCCACAAAAATACAATGCATTTGGCAGACACTTTCATCTACTTTTTTACACTGCATTGAACATATATGCACAGCAGAAATCCCCCTGAGACGTGACGTTGTGTCAGTGTGTTTGTCATTCGCCTGTTTGTCCCTCAGCTGCGGAGGCAGGGCGGAGCCGCGTGTGATGATGTCAGCAAAGGGGGCGGGGTCAGTCTGTTGTAGTCAATCTCAATCCCAGGAATTGATGAACGTTTAAAGTGAGGAACTCTGGAATAGATGAAGGCGGTGGTTTATTCATTCATTTAAAGAGATCAGAAAGAATCTACCACTGAAAAAATATATAAAACCAGTACATTTTAATGGTCTCTATAGCGTGTTTTGAGACATATTCCATTAGGATTTATTGGTTTTAACATAACACCAATAGAGGGAAACAATTAGCTGTAGACACACAAAGGAGCAGTACAGCCCACAGGAAAAAAATACTATAGCAATTTATGGTAAATACTGAAGGGATTTTGAACTATACTACTGCATGTAATATATGTATTATAGCATTTACAACACTTTGTATAATGCTCCACAGCATACTGTGGTATTATCTACAGTGAACTGATCAACTGTAATAAATACTGTAGTATACTTTAGTTTTTACTACAGTAAGCTGTGGTGTATTGTAGTATAATATACCCTATAGCTGTAGAAAAGTAAAAGAATTGGGTCATTGTTTATATTACTGTAGTTGTCTTGATACCATAGCAACTATAGAATCACCATAACAGATCAATTACTATAGTTGTTGTGTTACCGAGCAACTGTAGAATCACCACAACAGATCAGTTGATATAGTTGTTATGTAACCATAGCAACTATAGAATAACCACAACACATCAATTAATGTAGTTTTTCTGTAACCATAGCAACTATAGAATCACCAAGACAGATCAATTACTATAGTTGTTGTGTTATCATAGCAACTGTAGAATCACCCCAACAGATTAATTAATATAGTTGTTGTGTAACCATAGCAACTATAGAATCACCACAACAGATCAATTACTATAGTTGTTGTGTTACCGAGCAACTGTAGAATCATCACAACAGATCAGTTAATATAGTTGTTATGTAACCATAGCAACTGTAGGATTACCACAGCACATTAATTAATGTTGTTTTTGTGTAACCATAGCAACTATAGAATCACCAAGACAGATCAATTACTATAGTTGTTGTGTTATCATAGCAACTGTAGAATCACAACAACAGATTAATTAATATAGTTGTTGTGTAACCATAGCAACTATAGAATCACTACAACAGATCAATTACTATAGTTTTTGTGTAACCATAGCAACTATAGAATAACCACAACAGCTCAATTACTAGAGTACTTGTGTTACCATAGTGACTGTAGAATCACCACAACAGATCAATTATTATAGTTGTTGTGTTACCATAGCAACTATAGAATCACCTCAGCAGATCAATTACTGTAGTTCTTGTGTTACCATAGCAGCTGTAGAATCCCCACAACAGCTCAATTACTACAGTGGTTGTGTTACCATAGCAACTGTAGAATCACAACAACAGATCAAATACTATAGTTGTGTTACCATAGCAACTATCTAATCACCACAACAGATAAATTACTATAGTGCTTAGGTTACCATAGCAACTGTAGAATCATCACAACAGATCAATTACTATAATTCATGTGTTACCATGGCAACTATACAATCACCACAACAGAGCAATTACTGTAGTTCTCGTGTTACCATAGCAACAGTAGAATCCCCACAACAGCTCAATTACTACAGTGGTTGTGTTACCATAGCAACTGTAGAATCCCCACAACAGCTCAATTTCTACAGTGGTTGTGTTACCATAGCAACTGTAGAATCCCCACAACAGCTCAATTACTACAGTGGTTGTGTTACCATAGCAACTGTAGAATCACAACAACAGATCAATTACTATAGTTGTGTTACCATAGCAACTATCTAATCACCACAACAGATCAATTACTATAGTGCTTATGTTACCATAGCACCTGTAGAATCATCACAACAGATCGATTACTGTAGTATTGTGTACCACCAGATTAATACTTTACTACAGTAGGGGTCAAAACCACTGTAGACTTTACAGTAAATGACTTTTTCTATTCCATCAGGATATATTGTATGTATTGTATATGAGTGTGAGTCCCACTGACTGACCCGTCCACATCTCTGTTCTCGTCCTGTCCGCCTCCACTGGGCTCACACTGGTCCTGGAACAGCTCCAGCTCCTCCTCCGGCTCCTGCTCCTCGATGGAGCTCTGGGATCGGGGGAACCACTGCTGCACCTCTTCCTCGCTCTCCTCCGACGGCTCCACCACGATAGATGGCAGACGCTCCTTAAGTCGAGCCACACTGTTGCGCACTTGAGCTGGATCCTGATCCTGATCCTGATCCTGCTGCTCCTCCTCTGGGTCAGGGAAAATCTGCACAACACACACACACGCACACACACACACACACACACACACACACACACACACACACACACACACACACACACACACACACACACTAAGTTATGGAGAAATATCAGGTGAAAATCTGCACAAAACACACACACACACACACACACACTAATAGGGAAATCTGCACAACACACACACCATGGAGAAAAGAAGACATCTGCACAACACACACACTTTATGAAGAAACATGCTTTACTTGTTTCTTTCTTCTGTTGAACACTAAAGAAGATATTCTGAAGAATGTTGGAAGCCTGTAACCATTGACTTTCATACTACTTGTTTTACCTACTATGTAAGTTAATGGTTACAGATTTTCAGCATTCATCAAAATGTCTTATTTTGGGCTCAACTGAAGAAAGGAACAAGTAAAAGTTTTGAAACACTTAAGGGAGAGTAAATAGTGAGTAAATATTCATGTTGGTGTGGGTAAACACATTTGCTATAGGGGAACTGGATAAGCTAAATTGTCCATAGTGTTTGTGTGTGAATGAGTGTGTATGGGTGTTTCCCAGGACTAAGCACAAGATGAATGAATGAATGTTCACGTTTGGGTGAACTACCCCTGTAACTTCACACTTCAATCTGCAGTTTAAAATCTGGCGTCCAGAAAAATAGCGCCCTCTTGTGCTTATATGAGCAATAACAGCACGTGTGTTCAGCAGAGAACAACCTTCAAAGGTAAAAATACACATGTATGGTCGAAATTTGGCGATATGCTGAGCAGAAACACCCCCACCCCAGAAATAAACGAGGAAAACAAAAAGTAAAATCGTGAATCATAAATAACAAAAAACTGATAATCCTTTATGGAGCTAATTTTACAGTATAAGATTAAAATAATAATAATAATAGTAGTAGTAATATTTTTATCGGGCAGCACGGTGGCGCAGTGGGTAGCACGATCGCCTCACAGCAAGAAAGTTGCTGGTTTGAGTCCCGGCTTGGTCAGTTGGTGTTTCTGTGTGGAGTTTGCATGAGCTAAATTGGCCGTAGTGTATGAGTGTGTGTGTGAAGGAGTGTGTATGGGTGTTTCCAAGTGATGGGTTGCAGCTGGAAGGGCATCCACAGCGTAAAAAACATATGCTGGATTAGTTGGCGGTTCATTCCGCTGTGGCGACCCCATATTAATAAAGGGACTAAGCTGAAAAGAAAATGAATGAATAATAGTTTCATTGTAAACAATAAAACAGGTTTTGTTTGATGCTCAGAAATGACTCAAGTGAGCATTTCAAGAAGACACTAAACCTCAAACCCAACTGTGCAGTCTGAAATATTGACGGCCTTATTAGTTCTTGTCAGAAATAATCTCATAAAGAAACAGAAGGAATCAATTGGTCAGCTGTTATAATTACAATAACCAATAATAACTGGAAGTGGTCATGTGATGGTCTCTGTGATGATGATGAGTACCTGATAGGACACGAGTTCTCCTCTCCTCTGCAGACCAAGCTGATCCATGCTGGAGTCCTGCGGGCCTGTGGACATCACACTACACACACACACACACACACACACACTGTGAGGATGCCTGCATGGCTGCAGGAACGTGACACTCTGTTCTGCATTAAACATGAGTGCACTTGGAAATCTTATATAATTGAGAAAAATATGCAATAAAATCCACAAAAAAATGCTTTTACTTAGAATTTGTGTCTCGTTTCTGGTCTAAATATCTAAAAACTCTTAAATCAAGAAGCTTTTTCTAGTCAAGTGAAAAATATAGTCTTGTTTTCAGAAATAATGAGTCAAAATGAAGCGAGTTTCTTATTAAAACAAGCACTAGACTCTGCCAATGGGGCGAGTAAGATAATATTGTTTTCACTTTGACATAACATCATTTTGCTTCTCACTCAGGACTGCTGTTTATACTAATGAGGGAGAGATGATGGGCACTAGTGGGCGGGGCTTTCCCCCTCTGATGACACGTACAAAGGGAGAATGTCAATCAAAGTGTTTGATTCATCAAGTCTGATTATAATAGACACAATTCATTCATGTTGAGCATTAGAGTCTGCTGGAGATATTCAAACACTGCTGACACACTACTGGGTTTAAGTCATTTCTGCATGATAGGTGCCCTTTAAAGACAGTCGCACACGTGCATGGCCACACTCCTCCTCATGTGCATGTTATAATGCTTCACAGGTGTGTTTGTGTGTGCGCCAGAGCTTTAATCACAGTAAGATCTTAATGAGGTAACAGCTCTTCATGCGTCACGGTGAGTTGAATGACCCAGCAGATCAGATCAGTGAGTTTCTGAACACACAGCCCTGAGCGATGGTGCAGTCACTTGATCTCACTTTTCTCAAGTAACCTGTGAAGTCAAGTTCAATAAATGAGTGTGTGGGTTGATTTTATACCTTACCATACCAGTAAACAACTCACTGATTCAAAGGATCCGTTTAGAGTATCCAGTACACAATTACAAATGGTACATTTTGGCTAAACATCCAGTAAACAATGTGCTTATTCATATTATTCATTTAGATTATCAAGTAAACATCTCACTGATTCAAATGATTCATTTAAAAGGAGTATCAAGTAAACGACTCACTGATTCGAATGATCCATTTAAAGGGAGTATTAAGTAAACAACTCACTGATTCAAATGATTCATTTAAAAGGAGTATCAAGTAAACGACTCACTGATTCGAATGATCCATTTAAAGGGAGTATCAAGTAAACAACTCACTGATTCGAATGATCCATTTAAAGGGAGTATTAAGTAAACAACTCACTGATTCAAATGATTCATTTAAAAGGAGTATCAAGTAAACGACTCACTGATTCGAATGATCCATTTAAAGGGAGTATCAAGTAAACAACTCACTGATTCAAATGATCCATTTAAAGGGAGTATCAAGTAAACAACTCACTGATTCAAATTATCCATTTAAAGGGAGTATCAAGTAAACAACTCACTGCTTCAAATGATCCATTTAAAGGGAGTATCAAGAAAATAACTCACTGATTCAAATGATCCATTTAAAGGGAGTATCAAGTAAACAAATCACTGATTCAAATGATCCATTTAGGGAGTCTCCAGTAAACAACTCACTGGTTCAAATGATCCATTCAGAGTGAGTCACCAATAAAAATCGCAGGTTCAAGTGATCCATTTAGAGTGAATCTCCGCAAAACAACTCACTGATTCAAAGATCCATTTAGAGTGAGTACATAGTAAACAACTCACTGATTTAAAAGATCCATTTTCAGTGAGTTCTTAGCTACCAAACGATCTGTTCATTCAGAGTGATTCTCCACTAAACAACTCACTGATTCAAACGATCCATTTAGAGTGAGCCTCCAGTAAACAACTCAATGATTCAAATCATCTGTTTATAAGGAGTTTTCAGTTAGTGACTCACTGATTCAAATGTTCCATTTAGAGGGAATCTCCACTAACAACTCACTGATTCAAATCATCCATTTAGAGTGAATCTCTAGTAAAGGATTCTCTACAAACTGATCTGAATGAGGTATGTTTTATTTCAAAACTAAACTTATTGATCAAGTATTGTAAACTATTGATCGTGTATATTGAGTGTTGTAATAGAACTAAATCTAATGTAATTAGATGTGGTTCGTCTTGTTATAGCTGTTGTTATATACTAGGGTCAGTTATATATTTAGCTATTTTCATTTGTTTACTCACTTAAACTGTCGTGGATGAAGAGGATGAACTTCTGCTAATCTAATATTCTTACAAGATAAACATAATTACATACTGTTAATAATCTCCCACATCATGACACTCTCTCTGTCCACCCACAGAGTAAAATCAGTACTGGACTGTTACTGTAGTAATGTGATGTAATCTCGGAGTATGTGTTGATGAAATGCCACAATAATGAATCAATAGTAAAGTAATTTACCATGGTATTCCTCTGTACCTCTGAGAACAGCATGACATCAGTGTACTTCACATAAAGCCTAACACTGATGATTCTCAGATGCAGTTTGAGTGTGTGTGTTAATGTAGAAGAGCTTCACCTGTGTGTTGTTGAGTTCAGCTCAGCCTGTCCTCGTCTTTAGTTTCCACAGCGTTTGTCCAGCGTTCAGTACACACCCTTTCTCCTGATGATGCCTGTCTGTCTGTGTGTGTGTGTGTGTTCTGTTCCTCTGATGGGCATTAGCAAGAAGAGAGAGCAGGATTAGCCTCTCTGCAGATTAAAGGTTCATCTTATACACCTCACTTCCTGTGCAGGACAGAACACAGAGAACACACACAAATAAACACAAACATAGACATACAAAAACACACACCCCCACACACATATACAAAAACACGCTCACAAAGACAAGCACACACACACACACACACACACCAAGCCACCCAATGATGATGTATTCAGTGAATGAGTGCAGTAATAGTGCCATTTGGAGTCGTGATGCTCGTGATTTTTTTCTCTTCTGGATCAGTTTTCTCCAATGTTTTATTTATTTGAATCGTTATTTTACTAGGAACATCTATTGGAATTTGTTATCTCACTTTTGAGAGCATTCTGGATGAGCAAACAAATAAACTAACAGTACATACAGACCCGAAGCCAGCCTGGTGAAAGGGGTGAGTCTTTTTTCTCCAAAACAGGACCTTTTTGCAGTTATTCACCACATTTTCTATTGAATTATGAGGTTTAAAAACATTTAGTGACATTATAAGCACTATTTTTAGCTGGATTAGCTCATCGAATGGTCATCATATTTGGATGTACCAATAATATTTCCTAAAGATTAAGACTGAAGAAATATGAAAAAGCTTATCTAAAATACAAATTTATTACATCATATATCATTAGAAGAAAAAGTTGCCTATTGTCATTTATTAGGCAAATATCAACCTGGCCAGCACATTCAACTTTCCTCAGACAGAATTTGGCTGTTTGAATAAAAAACAATTAAAATATAATAATAATAATAATAATAATAATAATAATAATAATAATAATAATAATAATAACAATAATAATAATAGTAATAATAATATTAATAACAACAACAATAATAATAATAATAAAGATACTAATAATAATGTAATAATACTATTATTATTATTAATAATAATAAGAATAATAATAAAGATAATAATAGTAATAATAATAATATAGTAACAATATAATAATAATAACAATTCAATAATAATAATAATACTAAGAATAATAAAATAATATAAAAATACAATAATAATAATAACAATAATATAATAATAATATAGTAACAATATAATAATAATAATAATAATTCAATAATAATAATAATAATAATAATAAAAATAAAATAATATAAAATATAATAATAATAATAAAATAATGCAATGATAATAATGCTAATAATAATAATAATATAATAATAATAATAATAATAATAATAATAATATAATGCTAATAATAATAACAATATAATAATAACAACAATAATATAATAATAATAATTTAATAGTAATAAAATAAAAATAATAATAACAATATGCTATAATAATTATAATAATAATAAAAATGATGATAATAATTTAATAATAATAATAATAATAATTTAATAGAAATAATATAATAATAATAACAATATAATAATAATAATAATAATAATAATAATAATAATAATAATAATAATAATAATGTAGAGTTCACAATTTATTCTAGCCTCTCGTGTAAAAAAGTAAAAAAAACAGCAGCCAAAATAGTATTAAAACTAACTGTAATTTGGACCGTTTTTGGTGCTTCGCATCTTTTCATTGCTCATTTTTTCTGTCGAGAATAAGGTCCAAAATTTAGAATAAAGTTATGAGTAAAATGTTTTCTCCATTCAGCAACAATAGGTCAAGAGGGAAATTTGACTTCACTTTCGTCACATTCTGCGTTAAAGCCTTGGATGGGTTACTTCCATAATTTGGGATGGCATGGCAGTCAGAATAGGACAAATCAGCTCATGAATGGGGTAAATTCTGGACCTTTGTCAGCAGGGGTTGGGTCTTTCGAACCACCCGAAACCACCCTACCCCCCACCCCCACACCCCGGGTACGGGCCTGACATAAATAATGTTTGCTGGTTTGTCTGACTGGAGCTGGTTGTTTGTGGTTTGAGTATCTCAGCACTAGAGGGAGACAGATGACACACAATCCCACTGATCTGTCCCATCCAGGGTGAAATTGCACTGAACCAACACACACACACACACACACACACACACACACACACACACACTCGCTTGATGATGGAAGATCTCCACAACACACACACCGTTACAGTATTGTCATGAGTATTCACACAACACAAAGACAAGAGGAGCACTGAACACACACACACACACACACACACACACACACACACACACACACACACACATATACAATTGTTTAATAATGATGACAGCTCATTTGAGGATATAAAGTGGGTTCAGTTAGTTCAGTATTAACGTGTAATATATATTCAATAAACTGTGGTTAAATATGTATACTTACAGCCGCACACATTCTCCTGTTAACTTTGCTTTTTAAGGAGGCCCTGTGGTCTCACAGCAAGAAGGTCGCTGGTTCGAGTCCCGGCTGAGTCAGTTGGCATTTATGTGTGGAGTTTGCATGTTCTCCCCGTGTTGGTGTGGGTTTCCTCCGGGTGCTCCGGTTTCCCCCACAGTCCAAACACATGTGCTATTGATGAATTAAATTGTAGTGTATGTGTGTGTGCTAAAAAATGAATGAATTAATTAATATTGAACTTTGTAATTTGTTTCCAGTGTTTCTGCTTTGTTTGTTTATAAATGAGACCCCGGAGCTCTAAAAACTCTTGATTTTGTAAATGTACTTTAGTGTCATGAATCTACCCTCAGATGAGTGTGTTTAAGTGTATTTCTGCTCCTCGAGTTAGTAGTTGGGAGAAATGTAAGAGAGCGATAATGAGTGTGTGTGTTTTCAGAGTGTGTTCACAGTGTTTAATGAGTGCAGTGAGACAGAAAGAGGAAAGAGAAACACACAGGGGAAGAGAAGAGAGAGAATGATCAGCATCAACACACTTCTACACAAGACACACGCTGTGATGGTGTTAAACTGCACATGGAGAGCAACTACTTCTGCATTTGGAGACACTGTGAGTCTAATAGCAGATAGAGAAAGGACACACACACACACACACACACACACGCACACACACCATAAATACAGGAGGAAGCAGCACTGAACACACACACACACATGCTATAAAGACAGGACGCAGCATTGAACACACAATAACAGACACACACACATTCATACATACACACGCACACACACACTGTGAAGACAGGTGGACGCACCACTTAACACACAATAACACACACAAAGCCACACAAACAAAGACAGCAGCACGCAGCACTGAAAACACAACAACACACACACTCACACACCCACCTAATGACAGGAGGAAGCAGCATCGAACACACACACACACACACACACACACACACACCACAGAGACAGAAAGACGCAGCACTAAACACACAATAACGCACACACATGCCATAAAGACAGAAGGACCAAGCAATGAACATACACACATGCACACACACCATAAATACAGAAGCAAGCAGCACTAAACACACATTAACACACACATGCACACACTGTAAAGATAGGAGGATACATCACTGAACACACACACACATATTCACTGTAAAGATAGTAGGACGCAGTCCTGAACACACACACACACACACACTCATTTACACACTCTTTCTCACACACACACACACACACACACAGAGAGAGAGAGCAGTGCACCATAAAAGGGCTGCGGCTGGAGCTCTGCTGGTCAAACACACACTCAACACACAGACTAATGGAGCAGGGCTGTGTGTGAGCTCGTCATGTCCAGGGGCGCCGGGCCCTCAGGGGCCGCCCGCCTGCAGGATCTGGAGCCCGGCGCTGGGGGTCCGGCCGAGGGTCCGGTGGGCCTGCAGACGCTGCTGGATCTGCTGGTGGGAGTTTATCAGGAGTTCTGCTCGTCGCCGCTACGCAGAGAGAAACACGTGCAGAGATTCCTGCAGTGGGGTCAGTGCTCATATACACTCTTTTACTGTGCTGACGGGGTCACAGAGGTCACAGAGCTTACACCACTGTCAATAATATCTGATTGCTAGATATTGAAGTTTGAAGATTAACTATATGAGAAATCCTGTTGTAAGTAGTTTATTCAGTTTAAAGCAGTTATAGATAGATAGATTCCAGTATGAGTTAGCATGTTACTAGCATAGATGTTTACATTAGATGTCGCCTACACTGTTGTTGTCTTTTGAAAGGGATGAGTCAATAGAGCCACCATTTTAGGACAGGGTAGCGCTCCATTGAAATGAATGTGGGTCCAAAGTGCAGTGGAGGATTAGCCATCCAGGACCAGATATACAGTTGAAGTCAGAATTATTAGCCCCCCTGAATTATAAGCCCCCTGTTTATTTTTCCCCCCAATTTCTGTTTAACGGAGAGCAGATGTTTCAACATATTTCTGAACATAAAAGTTTAATAACTCATTTCTAGGCCCACACTGAATCTGCAGATTTTCCACAGATTTTCAGCCCATCATTAATTCTGTTTATTTACTTGAGTAAATGTGTGTAAATCTATATTTGAATATATAGATGGGTGGATGGATGGATGAGTATATGGATTAATGGGTGATACATGGATGGATGGTTGAATAAATATGGATGGATGAATGGATAGATAGATAGATGAATGAATATATATGGATAGATGGATGGAAGGATGAATGATATATAGATGGATGGATAAATAGATATGGATGGATGGCTAGTTGGATGGATGATGGATGGATGAATAATATATGGATGGATAGATTGATGGATGGATATTTGGATATAAGGATGGATGATAGATAAATGGATAGATGGATTATTATATGGATGGGAGGATGGATATATGGATGGAGAGATAGATATGGATGGATGGATGGATGGATGGATGGATGGATGGATGGATGGATGGATATGGATGAATGGATATATGGATGGATGGAAGTATGGGTAGATATATACTGTAGATGAATAGATATGAATGCATAGATGGATGGATGGATGTACGGACGGATGGACAGAGAGAGAGACAGACAGACAGATTTGCTGTTGATGAGACAGGAACAGGGAACAGCAGGAAGTAAGCGACAGGATACTGAACTTTCCATCAGTGGCACAGGGTGGAGCACAGGAAGTGATGTCACATGTCAGAGCTCAGGAGGGTTTATGCACACACAGAGAACAAACACTAGAGCAGAGTAACCCAATAATCACATCTATGGAAATGAAAACAAATTTAAACAGGATGATCAGAGGACAGAGATCATGCAAATCATGCAGCTCTGTGCTGTGTGTGTAAACCATGGACACACACACACACACACACACACACACACACACACACACACACACACACACACACACACAGAGAGAGCAAAGAAGCAGTTTCTATTATGGGAACAAAAAGGCATTGCCTTGTTTTGACATTATGAATTAGTTCCCTCCCTAAAAGCAAATCATTTTAAAAGGCCACATCGGCTTTATTTTCAGGAGATATTCAACTGGCACAACTACACTGAAAAAAGTGTTGCATGCAAAACTGTTGCAAACATTCTATTTGTGTTGAATTTAAACAAACAAATTCAGCCCAAATAAATTGTTTACAACCACTTAACGTAAAAAAAATGAGTAAATCCAAGGAATCATCTTTGAATAATTTTTTTCAGTGTATATATTCGTCTATGACTCTGTTCAGTTCTGTTGGTAGTCATCCACATTTCTCTGTTTGTGACTGTGAACTGTGACTGTGAACAGTGAACTGGAAAATATGCTGTTGTTGTAATGAGGCGTCCATCACACTGTCCATGATGTTAGTGCCGTCTTCTCTCATCACTATCTCTGTTCTCACTGTATTCCCAAAGCATGTTTGTGTTTATGCAGTTTCAAGTGTTCTTGAGGTGTCATACACTGCACTGATTCAATAACCTGACAAGCTCACACTGTTAGCGATTTTTGTAAATAACACAGTATTTAACTGTAATATGAACTGTATTTTACTTTAGGACAGTTATGCAGTATGTTACTGTATTATAAAGTTGCTCTGTGAAAAGGACTGTATTTTACAGTAAAGATATACATACAATTCTGTAAACACATATACAGCTTGATAAATAGTGTCGTAAATGTAAATACAGTATTTTGCTGTAATTTATTTGCGGTATATTACTGGCAGTAATTTGCTGTAGATTCTGCAGGGAACTGTTGACAGTGCAGTTGTAACCACATGTGGAATGATGGTGAATATTAATAAGCTCTGCTTTGACACACTGCAGCTCATTGCTTGCTCTCTCTCTCTCTCACACACACAAACACGCACACACACAGAGATAGTGAGAGGGAGATGAACTCTGAAATAAACATGTGCAAAATAATCATATTTCATTTGTCAAACAATATTCTAAAGGTGCCATTTGATTCAATAGGTTAAATTGTTTTCTGATAGATCACTATCATATGTGGACTGAAAAGGAGTGTAAATGAGCAAATACTCAAATCACTGTATTTGAGTAGGTTTTCTCAGGAATTAACTTCAAGAGAAAGCCCTGAGCTCATAAGATCCTCAAGCCTGGGGCTCCCTCCCGTTTGCAGGGCGAGAGGGGAGTTTGAGCTCAGGTAGAGAACTCCCCCCTTATTTAGAGATGATGACAGATTATAAAATGCTATATAGTGATATCCCTATACTCCACACAGGAACAACAACTGGCCTGTTAAGGATTTGAACCAGTGATGTTCTTGCTGTGAGGCAACAGTGCTAACCACTGGGCCACCGTGCCGTCCTATAAAGGAAAAGGTGGAGTAGGGGTGGAAGGGGAAATTCTTCAAGGCGAAGAAAACTGAAGTAAGAAACTCTGGTTATTTATAGTGAGTTAGGAATCATCGGTAACACTTTATTTTGATGGTCCATTTGAGTATTAGTAGACTCTCTGCTTAATATCTGCTGATACTGCTACTTCAACAGACATTTAACTGACTATAATAAACTTAGCAAGTACAAGTCAACTTACACTAACCCTAACCTAACAGTCTACTTATAATCTAATGAGAGTTAGTTGGCATGTAGATGCAATGTAACGTAATTCAACAAACAGACCATCAAAATAAAGTGTGACCTAATCATCTAATTGGTGCCTCATGTGTTTGCTAATGCAGGACCAGCCGTGATCAATCATAACCACGTGATATTCTCGAAATTAGTTTATAAATAAACTTAGTTTTAGAAATTTGTACTTTTATTTTTACTTGACTACATTTTTAGTGCTGTATCTGTGTGGATCCACTGTTTTCCTTCATTCTGCAGTCACTACTTTATTTATTTTTTGTCTATTGTGGCTAAAATAGAATAATCAGTCCTGTAATTGAAAAATGCACTGGAAGCAAGTCTGACTTATTGCCGGCAATGCGAACCAAACTCCTGCTCTGTTCATACAGGGACGAGACAGCCCTTAACAGAGCTCGCTGAGCCCATATTCTCAGAGCACCCATAGAATGTCACGAAGAACACGGTCGAATGCCTTCTTCAGGTCCATGAAACACATATGAACTGGTTGGGCATCCTCCCATAAACCCTGGAACACCCTGGTAAGGGTATAGAGCTGGTGCAGTGTACGACCGTGGAGGTTGCATACTACCTCAGTGATCTCAGCTTTGGTGATGGTGAGTCCACTACTGCATCCCCAGTCTCTGCTTCCTTAATGAAAGACATGTTAATGGGGTTAAGGAGATCCTCAAAGTGACTGTCCGACAACATCCCCAGTCGATGTCAACAGCTTTCTGCTTACGCTGTAAACAGTGTCAGCGTGGAACTGCTTTCCCCTCCTGAGGTGCTAGACGGTTTGCCAGAATCTCTTTGAGGCCAACAGGTAGTATTCTTCAATGGTCTCCCCGAACTCTTCCCAGGCGTGGGTTTTTACTTCTGCAACCACCCAGACTGCAGCACGCTTGGCCTGTCAGTACCCGTCAGCTGCCCCGGGAGTCCTGCAAGCCAACAAAGCCACATAGTACTCCTCCTTCAGCTCTGTGACATCCCTTCCTTCCAGTGTCCACCAACGGGTTCATGGAATGCCGCCTCAACAGGCACCACAGGCCTTACAGCCACAGCTCCTCATAGTTAACAATATAGTTGGAGAACATGGACCACTTGAAAATTCAACTTTACAGTTTAACAAAGAGACTTTTATTGACATTTTAGTGGTTTGAAATAGAAAATCTAGAATCTAGAAAAATAAGGGTGTAAAATAACAGGAAATGTGCTGCAGTTTATTGCAAGGTTTCTTTAGTGTAATATACAACTCTAACACAGACATTATAGCACTGCACACTATCACACATGGCAATGAAAGTCTCTTTTTCACACTTTTCAATGTTAAAAGATGTTGTTAGAAAGATTAAGATCACATAACGCAATTCAGAAGCAGAAATAAACATGGAAATATAAAAACATGAATCACAAAATATGAAAAACTGCTCATTTACAGATGTGTTTTACAGTGTAGGTTCATCCAGATTTTCATTATATGACACACATTCTAATGCAAGGTATTTGTGAGCTGGTGTGAGTGTGTCTGTGTTGGCTGTATTTACTGGCGGTGTTCCTCATGTTTACAGTACAGCTCGTCTCTCTCTGACTGAGCCTCTGCAGCT
>NC_079444.1:5749127-5779127 GCF_903798145.1 Danio aesculapii | reverse complement strand
AGAAAATACTGTAACAAAAACATAAACTGAACATAACCAGAACATACTGTAACAAGAACATAAACTGAACATAACCAGAACATACTGTAACAAGAACATAAACTGAACATAACCAGAACATACTGTAACAAGAACATAAACTGAACATAACCAGAACATACTGTAACAAGAACATAACCTGGACATAAACTAAACATAAACTGAACATAACCTGAACACAACCTAAACATAACCTGAACATAATAAGAACACAACCTGAACATTAACATATGTTGAACTTAACCTAATAAATGAATTTTTGAAGAATGTTGGTTGATTTAGAGTGAATATCTGATATGCATGTACATGTAGTTTTTTTTACTGTTGTGTAATATTACTCACTAGTTCCTTTTAATCAATTTACACACAAACATAATAACTCTATTAACACCAGCCTGTCTGGGGGAACTACAGCGGGGAAATTAGCATTTTGCTATAACCTGACAACATGCATCTTGCCTGTAATTATAAAAGGTTATATATATTGTTGTGTATATTGACTTTGTACAAGAAAACTAAACGAAACTAAATAATGATATTAATGCGTTATCTGTTGAATGTCTGTGTTCTTCTCATAGAGATATTAAACCTGACAATATCTTGCTGACAGCAGACGGTCATGCACGGCTTGGGGATTTCGGCTCATGTCTCCGGCTGGAAGATGATGGACTGGTAAAGTTTTAATCTGCTGTTTACTCTGACAGATCTGGGGCCTGTACTACAGCGCTGGCTTAACAAACTCAGGGTTACAGGATTAGTTTAAAAAGATTAAAAACAAACCAGTGCAGTCTGGATTTATTGGTACCATGAAGCTTTCTCTGTTAATTCAGGCTTTGTTTTTGAGTTCATGAGTGCATGATAAGATAAGCGCGAGACTTTGTTTATATTTATATAACCTAAACATTCATGCTAACATCCTGGTACCTAAAACCCAGAATTGGTGTGAACTAAACTGTAAGTTATCTGGGTAACCAGGAGTGTGTGTTCTGTGTGTGTTCTGACAGGTGCACTCGGCGGTGGCCGTCGGGACTCCAGATTATCTGTCTCCAGAACTCCTGCGGGCGGTGGAGGCTGGTGGGGGATACGGATCTGACTGCGACTGGTGGGCTCTGGGTGTATGCGCATATGAGATGCTTCTGGGAACCACACCGTTTTACGCAGAGTCCATCTCGGAGACCTACGCCAAAATCATACACTTCAAGGTAAAGCATATCAGAGCTGTCCTCATGACCAGGCCCACACAGAACATAAAAAGCGCATAACATAACCTGAACATGAGAGTGCACGCAGAAACCCACACATTTTCTTAGCCCATCATTTAGTTATGTACATTAAAAGGTTTCACGGTGTCTCAGTGGTTAGCACTGTTCCTCACAGCAAGAAGGTCATTGGTTTGAGCCTCAGCTAGGTCAGTTGGTGTTTCTGTGTGGAGTTTGCATGTTCTCCCCGTGTTGGCGTGGGTTTCCTCCGGGTGCTGCGGTTTCCCCCACAGTCCAAACAGTGTGTGTGTGTGTGAGAATGAGTGTGTAAGGGTGTTTCCCAGTACTGGGTTGCAGCTGAAAGGGCATCCACTGTGTAAAACATGCTGGAATAGTTGGCGGTTCATTCCACTGTGGTGACCCCTGAAATAGAGACTAAGCTGAAGGAAAATGAATGAATGAATATACATATATATATGTTCAGTTATTGGATTAATTTCAGTAATAATGAATCATATGCAACGCTTATTTTTTGGTTTTAATTTACTATACTCCCGAAAATTAAATTAACAAAATTCTGCACAAAAAAAGGATTTTTTCACAGGAAAATGCAGTTTCAGTAGGCCCATATAAAATCCGCAGATTTTTAGCCCATCATTGAGTCTATGTATTTACTTGTGTAAATGTGTGTAAATTTATATTTATTCAGTTTTTAAATTAATTTCACTAATATTATCGTGATATAATAATAGTAATTACACAGGAGGATTTTCAGCTCACACAATTTTTTTCACAAAGCTTTTATTGTTGCCTGTTGATTTAGAGTGCTCTTGAAAGTGCATCACAGTGGATAATCATTTATTATAATAATGCCCATGTGTCATTATTAGCTCTGACTGCATATGATTGGCTTCTGTCTTTCATGTGATGAACAAACGACCCAAACCTGATTAAATACTCGAAAATGAAGGGCATCTGCTGCATACAACACAACACATGCTCATTCTGAAAACGCACTCCTATTTACATTTCTGACTGCATTTCATCTTTAAAATGAACGCTACGGGCGGTTTGACGCCATTCCTTTTCGCACTAGCAGCTGACCGCTTGAGAAGGGTCTAGATGCAGACCTGGTGCAGTGCAATCTGAGCTGTATCCATGGCTTTTTAATGCGCTCACCTAACCCACCCCTAACCCTACCCGTCACAGTGACGTCACTCACTCCATTAAGCGCATTGTGTCTGACATTGCATCGCTGAGTGATGCAATCTCAGCTTGCATCATAAAGGCTGCATCAAGATTCTATTGGACCGCTTACCTCTGTATGGACGGTTTTCTCACTGTTACCAGTTTGTCCAGTTACCTAATATTGTATATTGTCATATATCAGATTTCCATATGGGGGAAATTCTTTGTCATGGATTTAATCATTAAGAATTGCACATTTAAATATTAAAGTGTTACGCCCTCGAGGCGAAACACGAAAAAAAGGAGGGGGAAGCCAAAAATCACGTTACAAAAAGTTTATTTTAAACCCACAGTGACCAAACATTAGGCAAACCCTGGTTTCCATCCGGCCCTTAGCAAAATCAAGATGTCACTGAGCTCCAGCAAACAAGACAAACAGTGTGTGTGTATGTGTGTGTATGTGTGTGTGTGTGTGTGTGTGTGTGTGTGTGTGTGCGTGTGCGTGTGCGTGTGTGTGTGTGAACAGGATTATTTTGAGTTCCCAGCCAGTGGTGTGCAGATGTCTGAGCCGGCGCGTGCTCTGGTCTGCAGTCTGCTGTGTGAGCGCTCTGAGCGTCTGGGTTCTGGAGGATCTGCAGACTTCAGGAATCATCCATTCTTCAGTGGTCTGGACTGGAGCTCTCTGCATCTGCTGCCTCCGCCGTACCATCCTGACGTCTCCAACGCCACAGACACTTCCAACTTCGACGTGCTGGACGACTGCCTCAGTGAAACGGTACCACAGCCAGCTAGTGGTTCTCAAAGTCTGGGTCACGATACAATGAGGGGATGGGGGGGGTCGTTCACTGTAAAAAATGCAAGGTTCCACACAATTCATTTATGTTGTCCCAACACAAATTGATTAAGCTAACTTAACACTTTTAACAATTTTTTGTGGATTGAACATAAAAACTTAAGTTGTGCCAATGAAATCTCAAGAATTGTGTTATTTCAGCTCATTTTAATTAAGTAGTTTGAACAAGTTTAAATAAATATTAGTTTGAGTGCTTGGTGATTTCCAAAAATCAAATTCATTTTATTAAACTATTAGGATTTCCATATTTTATCAATAACCTACTGAAAAAACTGTAGGTAATAGTTAGGTAAAAGCAACATGTAAATAAAAAGCCATCAGTCTTTCAATTTTTTTGCGACTCCTAGGGTGATTACGTTATATTAAAGACCCAGAAATAGCGCCAGATCCAGCACATTGATTTTATGGCACCAGATTAAACTTTCTGACACCTTCATGGCACTCACATTTAAAAAATGAATAGACTTGGGCCTATTGTGAGCCGTTGTGTGCAAAGTTTATTTATTTATAACCATTATTAGAGGTCACGAGCCTCTGGCATTGTTATTTTGGGGGTCGCAGGCTGAAAAGTTTGGGAACGCTTGCTCTAGGGCTTCATAAAAACATAATAATTTATTTAAAATGATTATTGCATCATATCCCACCCCTTTCCAGCAGTCTGCATTTGTTCCTCCACAAAGCCGCAGTTTCCAGTTGACGTCAGTGAAATCAACTAATCTGATTTCTGCAGCATGCTTGATTTAATGAAGTGTTTTTGATTTATTCATGTTTTTAAAAGTGCAAAAAAAGGCTATTATGTATAAACAGAACACACACTAGAAAAATATGTGTGTATGTGTGTGTGTGTGTTCAGGAGACTCTCTCTGATGTGATGGAGCGAGCACCGGTTGGGGTTCACCTGGCATTTGTGGGATACTCATACACTGCCACCAGGTCAGTGCTGCTTCATCTTCAGCTTTATTTTAATGATCTAGCCCAAATGGCATACAGTGTATGGTGCAGAAGCACTAAAGGCATGTCTGAATCCACTTTTACTATTTTAAGGATGGAAAAACAGTCTGCACACTCAGTGCATGGTCTAAAAGAGATATCCTTACTCTTAGTTATAAATGAGTTATGGGTGTTTTTGGGCGCATCTTTTATTAAACCAATTGAAGTCTCGTCTCACATTTGTAAACAGGAAACACTAAACACTTCTCAATCGAGAACACTGTTAAAGACCAAACACACATCCTATACCAATGCCCCTACATAGTGATGCATCCATCTCTTAAACTGACAGATGGACAAATCTAAACAAAAAATGCTAAAAACAAATATAAATGTGCATATAATAAATATTACTACTCGATATTACTCGAGAGGAGCACTTGATATGATTGAGCACGACTGGCTGCTCATCTGTAATCAGTATTAATCCAATCTGAGTGATCCTTGTTTACAAAAAATGGATCGTTTTTCCCTTCTGCTCTATCTTCGTTTTGGAAGAATCCCCCATTCCACCCCATCTCCTCCTTTTCCTACCTTTTCCAAGGGGGAGCTCTCGAGACCTACCTGTTCTCGGATCCCCAGATATGCTTATTTGACCGGGCAGGAGCCTTGGGCTCAAATATCTCTGAGCTCAGGGTTCTCTACAGGACAGCATATGCCAAACCTGCTATAAACACTAAGCATATCTAAGTGGGAACTCTTGAAGCCTAAATGTTTGACATTTAAAGATATTTGTGTACTGCTGTGCATCCCTGTGTGTGTATTAAGCAATGTCTATGCACATTTGATCAGCATATGCACATCTAACATGCTCTTTAAATAACAAATAAAAGTCCTGCACCGTTGACTTTAGAGGAGCTTTTAGTTGGTCAGTTGTGGTCTATTCGAGTTGCCTTAATATAGCAATGTTCCTTAACACACCTCCTTTTCAGACCAGCACACCCATGGGCACAGAAATGACTGTAAATCCATCTGCTATTTAAACAATGCGGTGCAAAATGTGAAAATGACACATGTGCCAGGCTGAAACTAGTAAAAAAAAACAATTGCATTGTGGTGGGTGTATAATCAGGTGTATTACGTTGTGTGTTGTGCCGAACAGAGAGACGGGTGCGCTGGACCGCAGCAGGGACATCATGATGGAGATCGATCAGCCACAGGACACAGACTCTCTCCGCCTGCAGGACAAACTGGTATGACACTCACAGAGGACGCTGTAGGGTTTGGGGGGAAATCACATCCACATCTTGTCCTTGTTTTAATTTATACAGTGCTTAATATGGGATCAGGGCTTAATTTGTGCCGGAACATGCTCTGAAATCTGATCTGGCACCTCATTTTAGCGATCCCCCTCCTCAACCACCCTCCTCCCCCGTCCGCTGTTCACTTTCACTTTCTTCCACAACTCTAAACCTGTTTAAGTCTCTTTCGTTGGTAACAAAAAAGATATTTTAAAGAATGTTGGCTAGCGGTAGCTATTGACTTCCACAGTATTTTTTATTACTATGGAATTCAGTGACTATCGATCTTATTTCAACAGAATTAGGTTTTCATGGGATTCCTCTAAAAGGTAATCTTGTTGATGTAAAGGATCTAAATCACCAGTAACGATGTAAATTGGGAATGTGAATCAGAATCAGGTGTGGCAGCTCAGAGAAACCATCACCGCTGAAGTGTTGAGCACTCCAGAATCTCCTGCTGAGAAAAACAACCCAGAGCGAGTGGACAGAAGCACAGAGACGGAGCAGAGCGACACACACGTGCAGGAGCTGCAGAGGTGATCAAATACTGCATATCATTTAAAATAGTCTTCACTTCATTATTTGTTTATTTGACATGGACATATAACCAATTACACCGGACAAGCCAAATGCAAATGTTTAAGTGTTTTAGCAGACTAATTCTCAACAGCCGTCCAAGAGAGGCTTGACATTTCAAAATAAAATGAAAATAAAAACAGGTATACACAACATTCTAATTCTTTAAATACAAAAGCTATATGGCAAAAGCAAAAGCAGCATGATCGACCAAACTAATAATGGGCTCTTCATGTAAACAATGCTGTTTTGTTTTTAACCACTTTCTACTAAAAACATTTACATTACTTTCCAATTTTAGGCTAACCAAAATATTCATATTCAAATATAAACAACCACAAATTCACATTTGCTTTTTATTTAAGATATGAATATATGTTTTTTGGTCACACTTTATTTTGATGGTCTGTTTGTTGAATTTAAGTTACATTGCATCTACATGCCAACTAATTCTCATTAGATTATAAGTAGACTGTTAGGTTGGAGTGTAAGTTGACATGACCTTGCAAAGTTTCTTAAAGTCAGTTTAGCAGCAGCATCAACAGATATCAAGCAGACAGTCTACTAATACTCAAATGGACCATCAAAATAAAGTGTTACCTTTTTTTTAATTGAGCCAGCAGACTTAAAGTGAATACTGTTGCAACTATACCATTTCTAGGTACATTAGTGTACGTATTAGTGGATGGCATATAGACACTATAGTGATTTAATATCAATGTATTTACTGTAAAATGCACTGACAATGTAATAAATAGAGCTGCACAATTATTTTGTTTAAAATAGAAATCACTGTTATATTTATAATGGCAAGCTACTAGGTTATCCTGAACTTGGTGATTAATTTACTAAAGATTCCAACACTTTTATCTAACAATTTTGATTGTTAACAAGCTCAGTTTGAATGCATTCATACCATATGATACCATCTCTTGATATTGTATGGTTGAAAAAACCCAATAGTATCTGGATGCAGCCTTTATGATGCAAGCTGAGATTGCTGACACAATGTCAGACACAATGCACTCAATGGAGTGAGTGAAATCACTGTGATGGGTAGAGTTAGGGGTGGGGTTAGGTGAGCGCATTAAAAAGCATTGGATGCAGCTCAGATTGCACTGCACCAGGTCTGCATCCAGACCCCTCTCAAAAGACCAAAAAAGCTGTTTCATAACATGTCAGCTGCCCTCTGGGTCAAATGCAGATCTGAATGCACTTCTGGGACTGTACTCGTCAAAGGTTTAATAGCCATATACAAATCACAGTCATTAAGTCTATGGAAACTCCCCACAATTCACAGAAATTGTGTATGTGTGTGTGTGGAATTCACATGTGTGTAATTCAAGGCAAAGATGAGAGAAGCAGAAGCACGTGCAGCAGGTGATTTTAGTATGATCTAATAATATAAGGCAAGACAGGCCTAAATAAAAGGAAATAAAACCAGGAAAAGCAAACAATGAGTGGCAAAGAACAACTGAAACACTTATATATTTAAATACACAAGAGCTAACAAGATAACAAGGGGATTGAGACTTGGGCAACTAACAAGGTTAAGCATGGGGATTAACAAAAGTGTGGCACAGAGAGCACAAGGAGGTGAACAGAATCAATCTAACAGAGTCACTTCTTAAATGAGCAGCTTCCAGATGAAACAAAACACACACACACACACAAACACACGCACGCACACACACACACACACACACACACACACACACACACACACACACACACACACACACACACACACACAAACAACAATCCAGAATAGAAAGAGCCCAAGAAGGTGAAGGTGCAGAGGCAGATAAGGAGAGCAGAAGTTCCAGACTGAAGGTTCTCTGGGGTGAAGCCCTGGACTGGAGCGTAGTCGTGATCTGGAGTAGGCCCTGAAGCAGACTGTAAATGACTCTGGAGTGAAGTTGTAGACTGCAGTGGGCTCTGGAGCGGATACAACTTCCAAAATTGAACCATTTACGAGCAAGACAAAGTCCTAAAACTAAGATATGATGCTAAGATGTGAAGCTGAAGGACCATTCAGTTGAAAACAGATTCTGAAGGGTCGTTTAGTTCATGGCAAAGAAATCTATTATAGCAAAGTCTAACCAATATATGAGATGAGCAATGTCCAAAAAACAGTTATGCTGTCCTTGAGGGTGTGTATATACCCTAATGCAGGAGAATTAGCCTAACTGCTGGGTCTGTGGTTGGTTCAGTCATTCTGCAACATCTGGGGCAAAGCAAAGATGACAGGAAGAGTGGTGCACATGCAGCAGAGGATTAAATTATAATCCAAAAACAGACAGGATGAAGCAAAATACAAGGATTTAACTCCAGGAACATCGAACAACAACTGACAAAGAACAACTGAAACACAAGAGCTGCATCCTAAATCACATACTTGTGCACTAGTCTTTGCCATTTTATAGTGCAGTTGAAATACCCACATGATGCACTTACTGAAGTGTAGAGCTTTGAAATGTTCACGCACTCAACAGGCACAGCTTTGCTAACATAGTGGAGTTCAGATTAAGGGAAGGGGCTTGTGGTGAAGAAGAGGGGCTACTGATGGATGGGAGGAGCTGATGATGAAGGGGAGGAGTTATCTAGTGTTGCATTACTTTACTTCTTTTGAGTTGTGCAACAAAATTCTCTTATGGAAGTGATTTGGCCACCTCTACTATACTTCGCTAATTTTGCTACCGTTAAACGTTGATTGGGAAACTTTGAATTTCTGTTTAGTAAAAAACATTAATTAAAATTATACACTACACCAAGTGTGTCACGTAAATAAAATCAGATAACTAGGGGGCAGAGACAGTCACTAGGGCAACTAACAAGGGTAACCATGATGACTAACAAGAGTTAGGCACAGAGAGCACAGGGAGGTGAGCAGAAGCACGGTTGTTGCTAGATCATATATGGATGCAGCCGAAAGTTAACAAGATTTATTTATATTATTTATTAAATTTCCCAGTTATTGTATTTCAGTAACATCTACCCCCATCCCAACCCTAAACCCAACCATCCCAGCACCGTAAAAAAAAGTAGTTGAACCAAGTATTATTTATGTTATCTATTAAATTACCCAATAAACTCTATTTTTAACACCTACACCCACCCCAACCCAACCCTAAACCCAACCGTCACAGTACTGTAAAAATATAAATTATTGTTATACAGTGTCATTAAAAAGTGCTGCTGAATTAATGTGCATATCACACTTCCGGCCAGCCGCGTATCCAATCTAGACTCTACCCAAAACACAGGGCCAGGACTGTAACAGTGTGTATGTGTGTGTATTGTCCAGGCATCTCCATAAGGCTGAGAGGAGGAACCGAGAGTTGGAGCAGGAGATGGCAGGCCTGAGAGAGCAGATCCTCCGACTGAGCACTGTCAGAAACACAGGTCAGATCATCATCTCTCACACTGATCAACATTACTCACTCATCCCACAGCTCTGAATACATGTACAGTGTGTCTGAAGCTCAGCGCTGAGAATAGAGATAAATATCCCATCCAGGAATAGATGACGAGACACATGCGGATCAACAACTGCATGATCTCATGACTGTCCCCATCAGGAAGCCTGTCCTGATCGTTAATAGTTTAATTGCCTGTCTTACTCATTTCACTTTCATAAATAAATGGTTAAGGAAACAATAATGCATTATTGATGCGATTAACAAATCAGATTTGTTTTGGGGTCCGTTTGTAGAGTCGGTGACGCTATAAAGCTCTTAGAGATGATCTCCTGAGCGTATTCTGCTTTTGACAGACTTCCTGACAGGGGTGTCCAGTCTCTGAGCTCTCCTGGGTACATTTTTAGTGCTTTATCTGTATGTTACTCTACGGTTTTCCTTCAACCTGCAGTCACTACTTTATTTTTTCTTGTCTATGTGGATTGTCTAAAGTAGAATCATCAGTCCTGTGATTACCATCTAATCAAATCCCCCATACACAGTAATGCAGAGTTCAGACTGTTGGATGTCTGTGCTAGTGTTCAGTCGCTGCTGTGTTTACACTGCAAGATGGATCAGGGTGTTTCACACTGCACGAATTTACAATAGGAAGAATCAACTTTCTCTTGGTCCACAAACTACATCTCACAACCAAACACATGTGAGAAGTGGCATGGAAACAACACAAGGTTACGTAGTTTACCCTTAGTAATTAACTACACTATGAGAAAGAAGCCTTTAGTAGGGTAAAAGATGTACATATATGCTCATCTGGCCTTTGAATGGAAATTCTCCTCAACTTTTTCTATTTTTCCACCCGGTTGTGGTGTTGCTCAGATGACATGTCAAACAGACACGTATGCTCCTGCCAAATTTACACTAGATTTTCCTCCATTTCTTGAGTTCAAAGAGACTGAAAAGAAGCCCTTAACTTCTCCCCAAACCTCCCGCTGGCCTGTAGATAGCCACACTAGTGGATGCTGCCAGTGTTCGAACTATACCGTGACCGTTGGGGGAGCCCACTTTTTTTTCTTCCGGGGGTGGGTAGCTTTGATCTTGAGAGTCCCTTACCACAATGATGTAGGCTGTCCAAAATCTTTCCATGCAATAATCAAGAGACTGTATAGATGCATGTTAATGATGAGAAAATAGCAGATGTTTACTGTATGATGGCTGAAATTGCCAAATGGCCTTAAACAGTGACTAAATGTACTACAGAATTTTACGTTTACACACACATGAACAAATTGCATGTAAATGCATGAGCCTTTCACAGTCTTATACTCACTACTCTTTAAAAGGGGCTACTTTTTACTCATCCTTTGATTAATATTTACAACAGACACTTTTACTCTACTTGCACTACATCTTTGGATGAGCAATGGTACTTTTACTTGATTTTTTCAGTACTCTTTCCACCACTGCTCACAACACAGTCCGCCAATGCCTCACAGCATGTGTGTGTGTGTATGTGTGTGTATGTCTAATGGCTGTTTCTCCTCCAGTCACAGAGCTCTGTGTGTGTCCACCAGTGCGCGCTCTGGCCGTTTGCCCTCTGGACTCTGCCCAGGACGTAAGCACGTCTCTTAGCACCTTTATCTGGTAGCACAGCATCTGTCGTGGCTGCGTGTCACCTTCATCTCTATTATTGTCTCATGAATGTGTGTGTGTCAATCCACACGTGTGGAGCTGCCGCTGTCAGTACTGAAAAAACTGATCGACCAACTTGATGTTTGCAGAGCTCAGTGACGCCCCCTGCCTGTCATTATCCGCTAGTGACGCCACTGCACCGCCACCTGCTGCTGTTCAACCGGGTGAGTGAACGCGCTCTTACTGCTTACGTGTTCATTACTTTCAGCAGATGTGAGAAGTGTTAAGAAGGGTCTAGCTGCAGACCGGGTGCAGATGCATGCAATGCTTTTACACACCTGACACCACCCCTAACCCTTCCCCTCACAGTGTTTGTGTTTGAGATTGCATGTCTCAGCTTGCACATGCAAGTCTGCAGCCAGATACTGTTGGAAGTGTTAGTGACTGATGCAGTTTGGTTTTATCACTGGAAAGGGGTTTCATTCATTCATTTCTTTTTGGCTTAGTCTCTTTATTAGTCCGAGGTCAGCACAGCAGAATGAACCATCAACTTATCCAGCACATGTTTTACACAGCGGAAGCCCTTCCAGCCGCAGCCCATCTCTGGGAAGGAAATGGGTTTCTAATATAGCTTTAATTAGTGGCATTATGTGCACTTAGCATGGTTGGTGACTTGCTTATGCTCCTTCAGAACACATATTAATTTTCACTTTAATAGACAGCTGATTGCTGCTTTTGATTGTAAGTACAGTAACTGTAGATATGTTCATATGTTCAGTTCATTCAGGTAATATCATCTCCCTCTCATCCAGTCACTGTCACTGTCACTGCAGGTGTGCCTCAGGGCTCTGTCCTGGGGCTCCAGCAGTTTATAATTTACCTTCTCCCCCATAACTATATTTTCCACAAACTACAGATGATCCATCTGCAGATAACACCCTGCTCTACCCATCAACAAAACTCCAATCTCCCACCATCCTCCCTCACCAATTGCCTAATTGACATAATATCCTAGCTTCAGAACGTCCTCGAATTAAAATAGCAATAAAATAAAACTTCTTATAGGCACAAGATCAACATTAAACAAATGCCAGAACTTATTACTTCCCAATAATGTTTTCTTCATCTCCCACGTTAATAATGTTGCCCAGTTTACATAACTCTGCTTACTTCCACCTTTAAAACATCATTTATATCCTTCCCTTGTCATATTCTGAGATTGTTTGTTTTTCTTTTTCTCCACGCGATGTCGCCATTTTCTGTTTCTGTTTGGGGTTCATTTGTGTTAATCTTGTTCTGCTGTGTCTTGTTAGACTAGCCTATTTGTTCCACCCTCTTGTCTTCACTTGGTTTTTGAGTTTCTAACTAGTGCCATAAGTTCTCTACCCAGATTCTCTAGTCATTACCTCTCTTTCTTTGGTTTGTTTGTATTTTTGGCTAAAGTACCCTTTGCTCTACAGAAAACTATGTTTGTTACCTGCTTGGCTGTAGTCAGCCTTGTAGACTTCCTATCCCTGCTGATAAATCCAGCTTAAACCAGCCTAGGCTGGTTGGCTGATTTTAGCTGGTTGACCAGCCTGGTTTTAGAGGGGTTTTGGCCATTTCCAGGCTGGTTTCCAGCCATTTCCAGCCAGGCCTTAGCTGGTCAGGCTGGAAAGTGACCAGCTAAAACTGGTCTGAATTTACCCCATGAAAATTCACAGACAATACAAGCATGCACCGTTTGTATTTGATAATATCACAGTGCCTTCTTAATTGGTATTTAATACGCTGGAGAACTGCTGAGAAAATCAACCCGGGCTGATTATGGATACGTACCTCTATATACATTTCTGGAGTACATCAAATATGTCTCAGGAGGTATGTTTAGCTGGTCAGGCTGGAAAGTGACCAGCTAAAACCAGCTTGACCAGCCTGGTTTAAGGTGGACATAGCTGGTTTTGGCTGGGCTCCCAGCCTGACTAGGCTGGTCAAGCTGGTTTTAACTGGACATTTTCCAGCCTGACCAGCTGAGACCAGGCTTGAAATGGCTGGAAACCAGCCTGGAAATGGTCAAAAACCCTCTAAAACCAGGCTGGTCAACCAGCTAAGCTAAGGTTTAAGCTGGATTTTTTCAGTAGGGATGTTTTTGCCTGACTTTTTTTTTTTGATGATGATGATGATGTTGTACTTCCTGAATAGACACCTTTTTTGAACTAGACCTTGTGCCTTGGTAATTGAGTTCATCACTTTCTGTGGGTAAATGGTAGAACATTAGTCTTCCACACCAGAGACCTGGGTTCGAGCTTCTAGCACAGTGGGTGCCCAAACTTGGTCCTGAAGGGCCAGTGTCCTGCATAGTTTAGCTCCAACATCCTTCAACACACCTGCCTGGAAGTTTTTGTATACCTAGAAAGAGCTTGATTAGCTGGTTCAGGTGTGTCTAATTGGGGTTGGAACTAAAATAAGCAGGACACCGGCCCTCCAGGACTGAGTTTGGACAGCCCTGCTCTACCACATCACATCCTTTATGCCTCGCTCTTTCACAGCTTAGTCACCTCTCATTTACATTATTGCTCTGAAGGAGGACAGAGAGCAGGAAAGTGACTGTAAATGGGAAGCAGGACAAACGACCAGGGTGTGGATGATGGAGTCAGGAGGATGCAGGAATGGACCTAGAGTTCAGTTAGGGTGGCAACCCTAAAAAATAAAGAGTTAAGGTGGCAATTTAGGCAGTTCAAGTGATTCAGGCAGTTCAGGTGAATCCAGAGAGTGTAGTTTATTTGTCCCATCTTCAACTCCGGGCCCGGGAAACAAATCTTTCAATTGCAAGTACAACTCCCTAAACATTAGGCCGCAACTGCCCCCCAAATATATAAAATACTAATCAGAACAATAGGAGTTTGAAAAACATAAATATCTGATCATCCTCCATATATCACACTTACAAGACCATGGCAATGGCTGACACATTTGTATTACATTCCAAAGAGTTACGTTATCAGCACCACAGTGAAAAAAGAAATCGTTTCCAAGCTGATTGGCTCGGATCGGCACAGAACGGAACGGTTAAGCAAACAGAACTGTTGGGCACCATAGTGGAAAATGGCTTTGGTGTCTCCCTGGCCCTGAGGTTCTTCATCTCTACTTTGTTTTCCAGCTCCATCACCATCAGTTATTCCCTGATATTGTCAGTCCCATCTCCAGCATGGCTCCTCCCACCATTGGCTCCTCAGTGGGCTTCTGTCCCAGCTGGACTGTGGGTTCTCGGCTGTATCCTCCTGCTCCCGGGCCCTCTCTCCATCATCAGCACCCTTAATTTGTTTAATTATAGTGTAGGGTCAACTGAAGAAGAGCAATGTCACATGTTTGACCTGGCTTGTGCTCCTCTGTTATATTTTCTCTCTGTCATTAGTCCTACACAAGTTTGAATTTTGTCAACCATTTTCTCTGTTTAAGTGCCTGGCTATATCAATGACGTGTGTGTGTGTGTGTGGGTCAGGTACGGGTGCCGCAGGTGAGCAGTGAGTCGTATCTGCTGGTGTGTGCTGTAGGGCAGGAGCTGCAGCTGTGGGAGCGTCACCTCAACACTGATCTCTGCTGAACATCTGCAAACAAACACTACACACACACTACAGCAGCAGAGGACACACTTCTGTTCATCCATTCATCTGTGTTTCTGCTCATCTGTTTATCAGCTCTTCAGCTCCACAGACCTCCAGCATCACGCAGGCATCCTTCAGAGTGTTTAAAACCAGGAACATCCATTCACATGAACTTCTATTGTAGTGAATTTATCCCATGAAATTTCACAGACAATACAAGCATGCACCGTTTGTATTTGATAATATCACAGTGCCTTCTTAATTGGTATTTAATAAGCTGGAGAACTGCTGAGAAAATCAACCCGGGCTGATTATGGATACGTACCTCTATATACATTTCTGGAGTACATCAAATATGTCCCAGGAGGTATGGTTTTGTGCAGTTTTTGTTTTCACGAATCCACCAGAGGCCACTGTGTGCGCTTTTACAGATCTCAAATTTCTCTAGCTAGCGCCATTTACACCTGCTCTTCTCGCATAAATCCACAGAGGCCGCTACTGACTGATTTTTATGAAGTTTTCAGATTTTACCACATTCTCACGCTGATAATTACTTGATTATTTTATTTTTGCCTTTTTTTTTAACCTGCTTTCTGGAACCATTTTTTGCTGGACTTGAACCCCGTCATTGCCATCAACTCTTCTCTGCATCTCAAGTCCACTCACGTACGTGGTGAGCTACTGGACAACCTGGTAACAGCGTAAAAAGACGTCCAGATGGAGGTAAGCAGTCAGCTGGTACCGCCAAAGAAACCGAAGTCATCGGCGGTGTCATACCGCCACATGGGGTTCGTTTTAAAGACAAAATGTAGCCATACGTAACTCTGGATACATAATTCATGCTCTCCAGAAATGTATGCAGGAGTAGATTTTCAGAATGATAACATATTGTCTTGTTTTCAGAAATATTGAGTCAAACTTAAGTGACTTTTTCCTTAAATCAAGCACAATAATCTGCCAATTTGGTCATTCCAAAGTGAAAATAAGGGTGCTTTCACACCTAGACTTTTGTTTCGGAACCTGGCGCGTTTCCCTAGTTAGCGCGGTTTGTTTGGTATATGTGAATCCAGCGATTGCGCTCGGATCCGCGCCAAATGAATCAATCGGCTTGATTTAAACGAACTCGGGAGTGGATCGATTGTAGTGAGAAAGCAATACAATCCGAACCAGGCTATATCACAGCGTATTATGGACATGTAATCGGCATATATACGGCTATATGAAGAGAGAATTATGAGGAGGGCGGGATGTCATTCCTACCGGTAAATGTGTTCATGTTAAATATGAAAGTGAAAGCATGCTGAACTATTAACGAGAGCTGTTTATCAGTCTTGGTGTATCTGTTATTTCTCTCACTATAATGTAAAGCCTATAATGCATAAGCCAACTGCTATGTATGAGAAAGTCTTACCTCTGATTTATACCTGGTGATGATGTCTGTGGGTGTCACCATTCCATTCACCAAACAATTCTAATCCCTGTTTTGGAACAAGAGAATCGATCCACAGGTGTGAAAGCACCCTAAGATTATTCTGCTTCCCCCATGGTCAGACAATTTTGCTTGTTTTAAGGAAAATCTCACTTAATTTTGGCTCAATATTTTTTAAAACAAGACAATATTGTTTGCTTGTCTAGAAAATGCTTCTTGATTTGAGAATTTGTAGATATTTGGACTAGAAACAAGACAAAAATCTGTCAGTGAGCTCAGTTATCTTGTTATTCAAGCACTTATTGGCTGTTTGAAAATGTAAGCATAATTAACGGATGTGAATTTCTTTAGGATTTAATAGAAAGTAATAATTATGAATGTAAAAAAAGAAAATATTAATTTAAAAATGATAAAATACACATTTATACATGACAGTATTTTATATAGTCTCATTATGACACCAGAAATGTGTCTGTTAGTCTGAGCAACCTAAATCTAAAAGGATCTGTGCATTAGAATATTTTCATTCAATATTTTCATCAGATTTTCTAAAGAATGCATGTGAATT
This sequence comes from Danio aesculapii, assembly GCF_903798145.1. Taxonomy (NCBI): domain Eukaryota; kingdom Metazoa; phylum Chordata; class Actinopteri; order Cypriniformes; family Danionidae; genus Danio; species Danio aesculapii. The sequence continues at coordinate 5,762,412 of NC_079444.1, read as the reverse complement.
ATGAATAAGTTTCTCATTAATACATGCTTATTGCAGTGGTGGGAATCTGAATTGGGGCAGTCAGGTTATTGCAATGTCTGGATGCAGCCTTGATGATGTAAGCTGAGATTAATGTTAGATTAATGTCAATTATGTCAGACACAATGCACTCAATGGAGCTGGTGACGTCACTGTGAGGGGTGGGGTTAGGTGGGGCATTAAAAGCATTGCATGCAGCTCATGCACACCAGGTCTGCATCCAGACCCCTCTCGATTATTGTCTTAAACTGAGGTTGTGTCTCAATCAGCTCCCTTGTTCACTAGTCAGTGCACTGGTTCTCAATTGCAAAAATTCTTTCAGAGCATTTTAATTTTCCCCGTTCATTTCTGCTTTTGAATTGCATTATGGGATGTTGATCTTTCATCCAACAATCTTTAACCTTGAAAAGTGTGAAATGACCATTTCTGATAGTCTAAAATAACTTATTGTCTTGGTTGGTGTGCAGTATATTACACTACAAAAGCCTTTTTTACAGACTTATTTCTCTAGATATCATTCATTTTCTTTTTGGCTCAGTCCTTTTAGTAATCTGTCGTCGCCACAGCAGAATGAACCACCAACTATTCCAGTATATGTTTTACACATCGGATGCCCTTCCAGCTGCAACCCACCACTGGGAAACACCCATACACTCTCATTCACACACGTACACTACGGCCACTTTAGTTGTTTGGACTGTGGGGGAAACCGGAGCACCCGGAGGAAACCCACGCCAACACGGGAAGAACATGCAAACTCCACACAGAAACACCAACTGACTCAGTCAGGCCTCAAACCAGCGGCCTTCTTGCTGTAAGGCCACACCCACTGTGCCACTGTGATGCCCCATGTTTGATAATGAATGAATTATTTAACACTTTCAGCAAAATGTAACTGACTCTGTAAGAATATTAATTAAAAGTGCAACTTGACCAATCATGATGACTTAGTGTATTATGTCATGACTTTACTTGAAGAGATTATTATTATTATAAACTCAGTCTCATGAACTCCTGTGTTTAAACTGTTCATAATGACGCAGACAGAACACTTTATATTGTTTTTTTAATGTAAACACGCATTAGACGGACATTCATAACCATTACATTAATAATAATGTACCTCTCTAAGTAAAGTCATGACATAATGATAGATTAATGGGTTCATGTTGGTTAAATTACACTTTTAACTGACTTAAAACCAAAGTGTTCATTAATACATTAATTAACAAACATGAACTAGCAAGTAATTAGAAATTAAAACTAGCAAGTAATTAAAAAAGGTCGCTGTTATTTACACATCAACTCATGTGACTAATTTTAAAGTTGGTTCTTGATTGGCTCATGCATTAACTCGTCATTAGCTCATAATGAAGTCACTTACAGTTTACATCTTAGTAAATCATTATTCATGTATTGTTACTGTAAAGGGCGCCGCGGTTGCGTAGTAGGTAGTGCTGTCGCCTCACAGCAAGAAGGTCGCTGGTTCGAGCCTCGGGTCAGTTGACGTTTCTGTGTGACGTTTGCATGTTCTCCTTGTGTTGGCGTGGGTTTGCGTCTGGTTTCCCCCACAGTCCAAACACATCCAGTACAAGTGAATTAAGTAGGCTAAATTGTAAGTAGTGTCTGAGTGTGAATGACTGTGTATGGATGTTTCCCAGAGATGGGTTGCAGCTGGAAGTGCATCCGCTGCGTAAAACATATGCTGGATAAGTTGGAGGTTCATTCCGCTGTGGCAACCCCAGATTAATAAAGGGACTAATCCAAAAACAAAATGAATGAGTGTTACTGTAAAGTGTTACCCATGAATATGGTTTATTCAGAACACAGGTCTTCATTTGACTCAATCATATATCACATGTGTTTGTGCTTTCCTCCATCCAACTATCATATACAACAGTGTTATTGACCAGACTGTGCATTATTGTGATTTGTACAAAAAAAGGAGTGAAGATGTTTAAAGCATTACAACTATTTAAGTGTGAGCAGCCAGGAAATAAAGCGGGCTTATTTATTAAAAACAGTCTGAGTTATTTTTGGTGTGTCAAATGTGTCTTTTTTGCTCATGTTTAGGTGAAAAAGTGCACTAATATACATTTTATTTAAGAGCGCACTTCGATAATGTGCTAATTATGTACTATTTTATTCATCCATTCATTTTCTTTTCGGCTTAATCTGGGGTCACCACAACGGAATGAACTGCCAACTTGTCCAGCATATCTTTTACGCAGCGGATGCCCTTCCAGCTGCAACAGATCTCTGGGAAACATCCAAACACACTCATTCACACACTCATACGCTACGGACAATTTAGCCTACCCAATTCACCTGTACCACATCTCTTTGGACTGTGGCGGAAACCGGAGCACCTGGAGGAAACCCACGCAGACATGGAGAGAACATGCAAACTCCACACAGTATCACCAACTGACCCGAGGCTCGAACCAGCAACCTTCTTGCTGTGCACTACCTACTGCGCCACCGCGTCACCATTTACTATTTTATTTCTGTATTTGGTTTCTTTTATCACAAGAGATGCTGGAGTTCTTTATGTGTTATGATATTTGTAGAAACAAGACAAAGACTTAAAAGTGTGTTAATCAGTGCAATGTTCATCATATGTAGAGCTCTTTAAATATTTAAACTAGAAACAAGACAAAAACTGTATTTAAAGCACGCTATCAGCACAGTGTTGGTCATATGTAGAGTCCTGCGCTGGGATACAGCATGTAGGGGCCGATGTTGTGGGGTCCAGGGCCCTCCAGCATGTGTTTTCGGTAGTACCTGCGCAGGGCGGGGCTGCCGGGGTGCTGCTGCCGCACGTGCAGGAAGTACTGATCGGGTCGGCTGGAGGTGAAGCCGCAGTCCTCACACACGAAGATCTTGGAGCGGCGCTGGCGGTACGCATACTGCTGCTGCACGCCATGGATCTTACGCAGGTGAGACTCCAGAGAGCAGCGCTGCGTGAATGCCTTCTCACACAGATCACACCTGTATGGCCGGATACCTGGACGCACACAGACACACACACACACACACATATATACATAAACACGTATTATTTTGCTTGTTTTAGGGAAAAACAGTTGTGCCAGGATCAGTTTAGGGCAGTGATCAGGTGAACTGCTGAATAATGATGTGATGTGCCACAGGTGATGTCCACAGGTGATTATGATCTGCTACTAAAGCAGCATCAGTAAAGGTCTAGACCTTTAAGAGCAGAGATGGGCCGAGGATTGATATGTGTAAACACAATGTTCCTCAGAGAAAGAGAGGAAGACATGTGGATATTTCACCTTCAACAGTGCAGAACATCATTAAAGATTGAAGAATCTGGAGGAGTTTCAGTGCGTAAAGGACAAGAGCGCAAGCCTAAGCTGAACAACCGTGACCTCCGACCCCTCAGGGGGCGCTGCATCAAGAATCCTCATTCATCTATTAGCCAGATCAGCACACGGGCTCAGGACTACTGCGGTAAACCTTTGTCAAGTACCACAATACAAAGTTACATTCACAAATGCCGGAGAAAACTACTGTGCCAACAGGAAGCCCTATGTTAACAGTGTGCACAAGCATGGTCAACTTCTCTGGGGTCGGAGGCATCTGGGATGGACCATCACACAGTGGAGACGTGTACTGTACTCAGATAAAGCAGTGTTACAGGTGTTTTGGGGAGAAATGGACGCCGTGTGCTCTGGACCAAAGAAGAAAAGCATCATCCAGACTGTTACCAGCAACAAGTCCATAAGCCAGGGTCTGTCATGGTCTGGGGTTGTGTCAGTGCCCTTGGCAAAGGTAACCTGCTCTTCTATGATGCTCCATTAATGCTGAACAGTACAGAGAGATTCTGGAGCTCAATATGCTGCCTTTTTCTCCAGAGACCCCATGCAGAGTTCACATTCTGCACACATTACAGAGTCCTGCTGCAGAGGAAGAGGATACAGGTACTAGACTGGCCTCCCTGCAGTCCCGAGTCCAATAGAGCATGTGTGGAGCATTTTGAAACACAAAATGTGACGAAGACCCCGTACTGTTGCCCACCTTTATATATTGTCAGTCAGATTTTTTTATATATATACTGTAATTCTTACACTCTCAGAAATAAAGGTACAAAATCTGTCACTGGGGTGGTACCTTTTCAAAAGACACACTTTTGTACCGTACAGGTGGACATTCGTACCTTTAAGTTACACTTTTGTACCTTTAGGGTACTGTGAGGTAGACATTTGTACTTGTTAGGCGTTAATATGTACCTTTAAGTACCTGTTAGAAACAAAAATGTACCTTTTGGAAGATTTTGCACCTTTATTTCTGAGTGTAGTTTATGTCATTAAGAATTTTTTGTTTGGTGGTTTGTTTGTTTTTGGAAATTCTAATTTTAACATTAACATCTAAATAGTTTTTTGTAATTGTGTTTATACCTCTCAGTTCTGACTTTTCCCTTTCTTATTCTTTGTTTGTTTCTTGCAATTTTTGAGTTTTGTCTTGCAGTTCTTTTTGTGGAATTCTTTACTTACACTCCTGAAATTTACATCTCACAGTTTTGAGTTTTTTTTCTTTCAGAATTTTCAGTTTTCATCTCACAATTCTAAATTGTTCCCTCAATTTTAAGTTTAAATCTTACAATTTAGATTTTCTTTTAGGAATTCTGAATTCTCATCTAATCTTTTCAGAAGTCTCACAATTTTGATCTTTTTCTCTCAGAATTTCTCTTAGTTCTTTTTTTTCCATTCAAAGTTTAAATTCCTAAAATTCTGAATTGACGTCCCATAATTTAAAATAAATCTCCTCAGAAATCTGAGTTTACATCTTGCAATTCAGATTTTTTCTTCTTAAATTGAGATTCAGGTTTTGCAGTCTGACGTTTGATTTATTTCAGAATTTTTATATCATGTCTTGTGTGTGTCTGTGTGTCTGTGTGTGTGTATTTGTGTGTTTCAGCTCACCTGTGTGTGTGCGCATGTGTCTCTTGAGGTCAAAGGTGTCGTTGAAACCTTTCCCGCAGTATCTGCAGGGATGTCTCTTGATCAGACTGTGGCACTTCAGGTGTCGGGTCAGCATACGCTGCAGGGGGAACAGCTTATGGCAGACGGAGCAGAGGAACTCAGAGGATCCGGCAGAGGCAGCGTCCCGTGGCTAAAACACACACAGCACAGTTTATCAACACTGCACATGCAGCTTTCACATTTATATTCTTTAAAAGGGACTTATTATGCAACTTTTCAAGTGCTGTAAATGCATCTGTGCTGTCTTTAGTGTGTGTGTTTGAGTTTGAGCTGTAAATAGAACACAGATAATGTTCTCCAGCTCTCTGAAACTGACCCTTTCAGGCTTTGACCCTAATTGTGGTGTTTTGGTGACTGTCGCTTTAAATGCAAATGAGATTGTGCTCTTTTCAGAAGAGGGCGGAGCTACAGACAGCTGTGTTGTCAGTGCTGGTCAGGTGTGCATGTGTGCTTCAGTGTGAGTGTGTGCTTCATGCTTCTGTCAGTCTATGTCGCTCCTGTCGCTGTTCATCTAAAACTCCACTGACATTATCTTCAGCAGCTCAAACACTCTAATGGCTAATGGACAGACTGCTGCTTCTCACTCAGGGCTGCTGTTTATGCTAATAAGATGGAGAGATGATGGGCACTAGTGGGCGGGGCTTTCCTCCTCTGATGACATGTACAAAGTGAGAATGTCAATCAAAGTGTTTCTGCATCAAGTCTGATTATAATAAACACAATTAATTACTGTTGACCACTAGAGGCTGAAGATATTCACACACTGCTGACACACTACTGGGTTTAAACCCTGCATAACAATGGTTTCTGCATAATAGGTCTCCTTTAACTTTATGATCTCCATCTCTACCTTGTGCAGCGCTGCTGATGATGATAAAGCAGCAGGCGGTGGTGGCGGGAGTCTCTCCATCCCGTAATCCCCTCTGTGGCGCTCCAGAGCCGCTGCAGCCGGAGCCGCTGTGTGTTTCTGGACATCAGGAGTACAGTCAGAATCCAGCTGTACACTAGTGTGTGTGTGAGCCGCTGCTGAAACACACACATGCATACACACACGTGCATACAAACACACCACACATAAACATACATGACTACAGACACAAAACATGCATATGTATAGATATACACACACATGTGCACATAAAATGCATGCACAAACACGGACATGGTGGTGCAGAGGGTAGCACGATCGCCTCACAGCAAGAAGGTCTCTGGTTCGAGTCCCGGCTGGGTCAGTTAGCATTTCTGTGTGGAGTTTGCATGTTCTCCCCGTGTTGGCGTGGGTTTCCTCTGGGTGCTCCGGTTTCCCCCACAGTGCAAACACATGCGCTATAGGGGAACTGATGAACTAAATTGGCCGTAGTGTATGAGTGTGTGTGTGAATGTGTGTGCATGGATGATTCCCAGTACTGGGTTGCAGCTGGAAGGGCATTCGCTGTGTAAAACACATGCTTTAATAGTTGGTGGTTCATTCCGCTGTGGTGACCCCTGATAAATAAGGGACTAAGCCGAAGGAAAATGAATGAATGAATGAGTCCTATGCTCTGTCTTTCTATCTGTCGATCTCTCTATTTATTAATGCTGTCTTTCTCAGAACTTATTTTCTACACTTTTATCGGTCTTAATGCAGTCTCTACCTTAAAAAAGGGTAATACTTTATAATAACTGCACACTATGAATCAGTTATTAAGCATTAGCATATTGTGAACTCGTTGTTTTTTAATGATTAACTCTACATTAATAGACGTTAGTAATCAGTTTAGAAATACAGCTACAAATAGTCTATTTTTTACTTATAAGCTCATTTAAAACGTGCTTAATGATTGTATTTTCATACTTTATGAAGTTTCTTATGAATTTTTCATTTCTTGCGTTATTTACAAATGTTATTTAAGAGTAGTTGGTGGTTTTTAAGATCAATTAGAATGAGTTAGTAAATGATTAATAAAGTATTGAAATCAACATTTATAAGTCTTATTATTCAGGCATATACTAATAGTTAATTTGTATGTTAATAGATGCTTTATTAACTCAACTTCATGCAGTTCTGTGACCTAATCTGAAGTGAGGACTGTTGATGCTTTATGAATGCCTTATAAATGACAATTAAAGGCTCAGAATGAAATGAACAAGACATCTTTGAAATCTTATCTGAAAAGTAAAATGACTGTAAAGTTTAAACACTGCTGAGTAACAGGAGTGTCGAAATGCAACATAAAACTGTATCAAACAACAACAATATAATTTAACAATATAAAATGAAAATATAATATGATTTATTTTTAATTTGATGCAGTTTCATCTTCAAACGAATTGGAATGAATAATGCCATTTATTTTCTTCTTTTCCTCTTTGGAATATAACTGAGCCTTTAATTGTCATTTATAAGGCATTTATAAAGCATCAATAGTCTTCACTTTAGATTAGGTCACAAAACTGCATGAAGTTGAGTTAATAAAGCACCTATTTACATAAAAATTAACTATTAGTATATGCCTGAATAATAAGATATATAAATGTTGATTTGATCAGTTAATTAATCATTTACTCACAAATAAAATTGGTAATAATATATAATCATATTTTGACAAATATACCTTTCCAAAAGCTATTATTTAGGCATAAATATATTCCTTTAAAGTACAATGTGGACCCTTCAGATACTAACATGTAACTGTGCGGCTCCAATATGAATTCTTTAGGTACTAACAATTCGTAATGTGTACCTTTTCAAAGGGTAACACACCAGTCAGTCTGCATGGTTTTACTGAATATAAGATCTTTTACAGCTCAGGAGGATTAAAACAGGCAGAAATGAGTCAATAATCATTCATTAGACTGTAAACTGAGCATCTCTGATGAGAAAGTTACTGAGCAGCCAAATACAGCATTACCGGTGTATATTTACACTGTCAAATCATTATATGCAAAAAGTCATGACAACAAATGTTATTTTGACTTTTTTGTTGTCTGTTTAACTGATATAAGTTGACATGACTTCATTTGAGAGTTAAGAACTAAATTAAATCAAGAATTAAACTTTACTCACTGTTTACTCTAAGTCAAGTGGTTCCAAACCTTAAGTTTTATTCTGTTGAACACAAAATAAAACTTCCATAATAGGAAAATCAAATACTATGTATGTCAATGGTTACAGGTTTTCAGCATTCTTCAAAATATCTTCTTTTGTGTTTAGCAGAAGAAAGAAACTCATAAAGGTTTGAAAAAAGGGCGAGTAAATGAAGACAGACTTTTCATGTGAACTGTCCCTTTAAGACAGCAGGGACTGTTGTTTTACAGTGTAAATCAGTTCTTTAAAGTCCAGTTCCTTCAGATCTGAGAGTGTTCAATCACAAATGCCATTAAAGTCATTGACCATCATTTACTCATCATTTACTTATCATTTACTCAGTGTCATAATCTCGTCATCATTTACTTATTATTTACTCATCAATTACTCTGTCATCATCCTCTCATCTTTTACTCATTCATCACTCACTATTTAACCATCATTTAATCAGTATCATCATTTACTCATATTTTACTCATAATTTACTAAACATTTACTGATACTCATTATTCACTCATCATTCACTCATTATTCACTCAGTGTCATCATTGACTCCTCATCCTATCATCATTTACTCATAATTTACTAATCATTTACTCATCATTTACTCTGTCATTATTTACTCATCATACTGTCATCATTTCCTTATAATTTACTAAACATTTACTCATCATTTATTTATCTTTTATTCAGCGTCATCATTTACTCATCATCCTATCATTCACTGATAATTTACTAATCATTTACTCATCTTTTACTCATCTTTTACTCAGTGTCATCCTTTACTCATCATCCTATCATCATTCACTAATCATTTACTCATCATTTACTCATCATTTACTAATCTTTTACTCAGCGTCATCATTTACTCATCATTTACTTGTCATTTACTCATCATTTACTCCGTGTCATCATCCTGTCATCATTTACTCGGCATGTACTCATCATTTACTTATCATTTACTCATCTTTTAGTCAGTGTCATCATTTACTCATCATTTACTCATCATTCACTAATAATTTACTCATCATTTACTCATCTTTTACTCAGCGTCATCATTTACTCTTGATTTACTCATGATTTACTCATCATTTACTCAGTGTCATCATCCTGTCATCATTTACTCATCATGTACTCATCTTTTACTCAGCGTCATCATTTACTCATGATTTACTCGTCATTTACTCATCATTTACTCTGTGTCATCCACCTGTCATCATTTACTCATCATGTACTCATCTTTTACTCAACATTGATTTATCATTTACTCAATGTCATCATTTACTCATTCACCATCCTGTCATCCTTTACTCATCAATTACTCTGTCATCATGCCATCATCATCCTCTCATCATTTACTCATTAATTACTCAGTGTTGTCATTTACTCATTGACCAATCGTTTACTCATCGTTGACTCCTGCTGACCCCACTGGCCAAGTATCTGCTACTAAATGAGAAATCTGCTGTTCTCAGACCTGTGTTTGTGTGTTTTTCTATGTGTGTGTGAGTGTGTGTTGTGCAGTTCTCAGACCTGTGTGTGTGTGTGTGGTCTCCATGTCCCTCCATGTCCAGCCTGCTCCGGCCGCTTGCCTCCGCTTGACCAAGAACGAGCGTGGCATCTTCAGGTGCGCAGAGCTCCAGCTCCAGACTCAATCTGAGCACACCTGACACACACACACACACATACACCTGTGCGCTGCTTTAACTGCTGCTCCGCTGGTTTGCATGCCAGGTAGAGAGAATCTGGTCTCCTCATTTAACTGGACCTGCCATGCAAAGCGAGCTGAAGGGCACGGGAGCACGGCACCGCCACACTGCTAGGAAAATACTGCTTTTATTTCACGTTCCACTTGATTGTCTGCTGGGTTTATGGCGCCTACAGAGGGACAAAGGCGATTCAAATGTGCTGCTGTACTGTTGACTGTCTGTTAGCGCTAGTGTTTGAGCTTCAATGGGATTCTGCTGTCCGCCGCGCAGGTGTGCTTTTCTTCAGACGCCTCAAAGGAGTGCATCAGTTAGCTGTCACTACCTGTGCTGCAGTGTTTGAGCAGTTAGCTTACATTCAAACTATACATGCACAATCAATGTAAAGATCTTTTTCCTTAGGTTTATTGCTTTTCACTGCAAAGCAATTACAGTACTAACTCTAATAAAAAAGAAAGCAGTGATTTCCAAATGTACTTTGACTTGTATTTGATTGCAGATAACACAACAAACATTATTTAATGTGTTCCTCATGATTTTCTTTGAATAAACACGCTACATAAACACTCCAACGTTGGTTCCTGCAACACATTTCAAAAGTTGTATCAGTAAAGCATTTAGCACTCTTTTCACAACACTTACAGACATTTAGGGACTGAAGACACAGAGTGATGAAGTCTTTCAGCTGTAATTCTGTCCTGTTCTTCCTGCAAACAAGTCTTAAGGTGGGCAACAGTACGGGATCTTCATTGTGGCATTTCGTGCTTCAAAATGCGCCACACATTCTCTATTGGAGACAGGTCAGGACTGCAGGCAGGCCAGTCCAGTACCTGTCTCCTTTCTTCCGCAGCAGGACTCTGTAATGTGTGCAGAATGTAAACTTTGCATGGGGTCTCTGGAGAAGAAGGCAGCATTTTGTGCTCCAGAATCTCTCTGTGCTGTTCAGCATTAATGGAGCATCACAGAAGAGCAGGTTACCTTTGCCAAGGGCACTGACACAACCCCAGACCATGACAGACCCTGGCTTATGGACTTGTTGCTGGTAACAGTCTGGATGATGCTTTTCTTCTTTGGTCCAGAACACACAGCGTCCATTTCTCCCGCAAAAACACCTGAAACACTGCTTCATCTGAGTACTGTACACGTCTCCACTGTGAGATGGTCCATCCCAGATGCCTCCGAGCCCAGAGAAGTTGACCATGCTTGTGGACACTGTTAACATAGGGCTTCCTTTTGGCACAGTACAGTTTTCTCTGGCGTTTGTGGATGTAACTCTGTATTGTGGTACTTGACAAAGGTTTACCGCAGTAGTCCTGAGCCCGTGTGCTGATCTGGCTTATAGATGAATGAGGATTCTTGATGCAGCGCCCCCTGAGGGGTCGGAGGTCACGGTTGTTCAGCTTAGGCTTGCGCTCTTGTCCTTTATGCACTGAAACTCCTCCAGATTCTTCAACCTTTAATGATGTTCTGCACTGTTGAAGGTGAAATATCCACATGTCTTCCTCTCTTTCTCTGAGGAACATTGTGTTTACACATATCAATCATGTTCTCATGTATGCCCATCTCTGCTCCTAAAGGACTAGACCTTTACTGATGCTGCTTTTGTACCAGATCACCTGTGGACATCACCTGTGTCACATCACATCATTATTCAGCAGTTTACCTGATCACTGCCCTAAACTGATCCTGGATCTACTTTCTTTAAATGTGTTGCAAGAACTGGAATATGTGTTTATTTAAAAATAAAACTACTACAGTAGTCAACCTTTGAAGTGGATCAAAAAAGATAAAAGTCAAAATTGGCCTTAGACGAGAATGTGTGTTGTGTGTTGTTTTAGGACAAGTTTGACAAAAGATTTTGATCCACTGCCACTTAATAACATTCATTCATTTGCTTTTTGGCTTTAGTCCTTTTATTAATCAGGGGTCACCACAGTGGAATGAACCGCCAACTATTCCAGCATATGTTATACACAGCGGATGCCCTACCAGCTGCAACCCAGTATTGGGAAACACTCATACACACTCATTCACACACACTCATACACTACATCTAATTTAGTTGATCAATTCCCCTATAGCGCATGTGTTTGGACTGTGGGGGAAACCGGAGCACCCGGAGGAAACCCACACCAACACGGGGAGAACATGCCAAAACTCAACACAGAAACACCAACTGACCCAGCCGGGACTCGAACCACCGACCTTCTTGCTGTGAGGTGACAGTGCTACCCACTGCACCCCCATTAACTCATTTAACAAGCATGAATGTTAATAATGCATTAGTAAATGCTGAACTATGATTAATCAATGCTCTACAAGTATTGATCATTATTAGTTCATGTTCGTGAATAAATAAACTATTGAAACCTTATCATAAAGAGTGACGATGATGTTTCCTGGACATGCTGGAGCCGTTCTCTAGAGTACCGTCATCCACACACACTCCCTGTAACTGTATGCAAACGAGTGTCCAGCACAAACACACACACACACACACAAACACACACAGTGAGAATGAGACACGGCTCAGACTCTGAGATGGAGCACAGGATCTCGGCTCACACACTGACGCTGATCAGCTGGACTTGTGTCTGTCTGTGGAGTGTGTTTTCAGATGCGTGTGTGAACTGTATAAAGCAGACAGACGTCAAACAGTCCACACACACAGCAACACACACTGATTTGCATGTTTCTTTGAGCGCTGGCCTGCTCAGACATGAAGAAGGGCTCAGTGTTTGACTGGTAAATGTCTCTGTTTGTAATGTGAACCACACCCGCTGGACACACACACACACACACTTTATCAGCTGATCTGAGAGCTGCACAACTCATTCACACACACACACACACACACACACACACAGCTATGCTCTGTTTCAATTCCCCTATAGCACATGTGTTTGGACTGTGGGGGAAACCAGAGCACTCGGAGGAAACCCACATGCAAACATGCAAACTCCACACAGAAACACCAACTGACCCAGCTGGGACTCGAACCAGAGACCTTCTTGCTGTGAGGCCACAGTGCTAAACACTGAGCCACCGTGCCACCCTTATGAAAGACAATAATGCTGTCAAATGAATAAAACATTAGTGGTTTAAAGGATAGTAAAGTATAAAGATGTCAGAGGACGATTAATAATGCCGTGTTCATCTAATAGCTGTTACAGGCCCGTAGCCGGGGGGTGTGGGTAGTTCGAAAGACACACCCTTCACTGACAGTTCCAGAATTTGTCCCATACATGAGCTCATTTGTCCTATTTTGAATGCTATGCCATATTAAATATAGAAAATAACCCATCGAAAAAGGGTTTACAACCAAGCGGAATCCTGTGTTGGCTGTCGCTTTGATGTGACTTCAGCTAATCAGTTTTGGCCAGTGCTAACAATTTTTTCATTTCACAATCTGACGTAAGAGAAGTCATGCATTGTTTTTAAGCAGAGAAAAGATTTTACAGGTAACTTTTATTCTAAATCTTGGACCT